>NW_009715212.1:0-10617 GCF_000703405.1 Apaloderma vittatum
TGGTGTATTACGAATCTCAAAGTCACTTGTCTCTCTCTCCTGAGTGGGATGTGACAGCTGCATCAAGAGGTGCGTGGCCAGCAGGTCGAGGGAGGTGATTGTCCCCCTCCACTCCACTCTCGTGAGACCCCACTTGCAGTACTGCATCCAGTTCTGGAGCCCACACCACAAGAAAGATATGGACATACTGGAACGTGTCCAGAAAAGGGCCACAAGGATGATCAGAGGACTGGAGTACCTCTCCTATGAAGACAGACTGAGAGAGTTGGGGTTGTTCAGTCTGCAGAAAAGAAGGCTTTGAGGAGACCTTATTGTGGCCTTCCAGTATCTTAAGGGGGCGTACAAGAAAGCTGATGAGGGAATTTTTTAGGATGTCAGAAAGTGATAGGACTAGAGGGAATGGACTAAAGCTAGAAATGGATTGGTTCAGATTGGATGTTAGGAAGAAGTTCTTCACCATGAGGGTGGTGAGACACTGGAACAGGTTGCCCAGAGAGGGGGTGGAAGCCCCATCCCTGGAAGTCTTTAAGACCAGGCTGGATGGGGCTCTGAGCAACCTGATCTAGTGGGAAATGTCCCTGCCCATGGCAGGGGAGTTTGAACTAGATGGTCCCTTCCAACCCTGATAATTCTGTGATTCTATGATTCTAAGAATATATGGGGGCTAAAAATATTTATTTTTTCATCTGGCAGGATAAGGATAGAGCAAGAGACAAACACACAGAGACATACAACCTGGTCAGTTAGAATCAATAATGACAGTAACCAGAAACAAACCTGGTCAGTCACACTAATAAATGTGCCATCAAGAAACTAAGGGAAAAATGGCACTTTGCAATGGGTGATGTTGCAAACCTGGGTATCCTGCATGTTGGAGGGGGTCAGTGGGACTGTGCCAACTGATAAGTCAACGTGCAGGGGAAGGGGGAACACGGAGGAGCAAAGCAGGAGTAGGTAAAAAACGACATGAAGGAGGCTTGTTGTGTATAAAACAGGACCAGTCCGTACACTGGTCTGGCTGAGCCCTGCATCTGACTGCCACAATCTGTCCTGTCTTCTTATACCTTACTAAACTTTTTAATTCTGTTTGTACAATCTCACTCTGTCCCGTGTGTGTGTCTGTGTCTCTTCTGTAAGTGCTGCAAAGACTCAGTGCCAGCTGCTCCTGACATTAGCGAGTGTGAGTGAAATTTGTTGCCAGCTACTAGAGTCAGACCAGAGGGTGGGCACCCTCTGTCTGTGATGTCAGCTACTGGAGTCAATGGGGGGTCGTTAACTCCCAGATATTGAGGCAGGAATGGTGTGTGTCCCAAAACCCAGCTACTGGAGGGACCAGGGTGAGTGAAGCAAATAAGGGGCAGAGCAATGGTCTACCGGAGCAGGACCACAGGGCACAGCCCTTGTGGCTGGTGCCAGCTGATGGGACCAAGTGTCTGCATCTTCCTCAAATTGTCTGTGCGGTGGATATGAGTATTCACTAGCATGAGCATGGGCAACTGGAGGAGGCAGCCATTCCTAACATCCCCTAAGATGGAGTATCTCTTCATACATGACATATTGTAAAGAATTTAGTTAAATTAATTGCTTCAGGGATCCTAATATTGAGGTTTATAAAAGAACACTTTGTTTCATGAGACAACAGTTTGTTTCAGAGTACATTTTCATTCTGAATGAAAATAAAATTTTAGAATTCAATTTTTTAAAGATATTTCAGTAGAAAAACATCACATCTGTCTCCATCTTTAATCTGATCCTGAGTTATCTGTGTGCACTAGAGCATAATTACTGAATGACAGATATGCTAGACAAATTTTGGCAATGCTAGTATTTTGAATAAAGTGGAGAAGATTTATAAAGTGAAAATAAAGCTTGTGGTATGCATATATTTCTTTGATTCTTCTATCCATAAGTCCTACGAGCCTAGGAATATGTAACCTATCGCCAGACAAGGCTACGAATCGTTAGTTACGTGTGTGTAATATTGAACATTGGGTTCACTATTCTGTTTATGTATTATAGAATTCTTTTGCTGATTTTATTTACATTTTTTGGACTTTTTCTATTAGATTTTATAAATCATAATAAATTGCACACAATATTCAGGGATTTATGCAGTTCATCTATTTACAGATATTTTAAATTAGATAGGACTTGACTGAAGACAGTGCGCCTGTTTAAATAATCCAAAATACGTGACTTACATTGAAAAAAGAATCCATTTTCTCTGTTTGAAATACGTAATTATCATTTCTCCACAACAGAAACAAGTCATTTGTCTTAGAGATCATTTGTTCCGAATGCACGGTGCTTTTTGTAGACTTTGAATATATTCTGTATACTTACTCACAGAGAAGATAGTAAATATCAAGCCAGTGAACTAGAAAATCAGAATAACTACAGCACATACAGTATAATATTATGGCCTAGTGGGATTTTTATTAGCCACTAGCTGTAACAAAAAGCACTGCAATATTACTTGTATAATTGTCAGTAGTATTCTATGACCATCAAGAAAAAGGTCATAATTTTACATAGCTGCATATTACTTTCAAAATTTCTTTGTGTAAAAATAAACCAACCGACTGGAAACCAGATTCCATAGATTGAAAATGTCTCATTCAGTCTGAAGAAATTGATTCATAAAAGTCAGGGACATAAACATTCAAATGAGTTTAATCAAATGTTTATCAAATAGTAAACAAAGCTGAATTTAAATCTAATGATTCAAATGAATATTCCTACGGGAGGTACAAAGGTATGCATGATCTGCCATTTGAGATACAAGCTACAAACCATTCTGAGTTGAAGTCAGACAAGGACTTTCAGACACTGCTTCTCTTGATAGCTGAGTAAATGTTATTTCCTTCCTTCACTCACTGTGTACTTACTGATATTAAAGCTTAATTCAGATGAAATTTTGATCTCATTGCAAACTATTTGCCACTATGGTGGCAAATAATCCATTTCCTGAAAGCAGACCTCCATGCTAAAGCATATCCAGCTGTATAGATACTTTAGGTTTAAATTTCTAATACTCACTTGTATGCTTTTAAAGCTCCCATTCTGCTGTTCTCTTTGTATTCTGCAGTTAAAATAAGCTTCAAACCATTGACGGGTTCTTAGAATTAAGCTTTTAAATACCAATTAACTTCTGACCATGTAAGTTTAGACACTACGCCACCATGTTCCATAATCTCATAGCTTCTGAAATACTGAAAAAAGCCTGGGGCGAGTATCAAGAGAATAGAATGGTAGAAGTAGGATTACCCTTTTCAGACTAGTGTCATACACTTCATGTAATTGTAAACTGGGTTCTTAAATGGAAAATATGTTGCAAATCACACCTTTTAGCAACCAAAGACAACTGAAAAAATACATAGAAAAATCTTATGCAGAACCATTGTCATTGACAACGCAATTAATCTTTGAGATATCTTTCAAGATAGGCACGTTCACCCGCACCATTAGAGCCCTGTACCTGTGCTCCACATGAATATTTGCAACTGGAAGGAAAAAGAGAAGAAAAAGAAACAACAAATTTGTTCTTCTCCAGATGAAAATCACAAGAGTTTACTCACGAAGGAAGCTGAGATCTGAGAGGCAGTTCACTGCAAAGCAGGAGTGCTCTCAGAACAGACAGAGATTTGTCTCCAGTGTATTACAGGAAACTGACAACGGGGAATAATAGTAAACCAAAAGTACTGTAAATAGGTCATGCAAAAGAGAGCTAGATAGTTGATACAACAGTCTGTAAATGGGGTAACACTAAAGGCCCAGATACATGGTTTGAGTCTGCCAGTCAGCTCAGCACAGTGATTCAGAAGGACACAGTCCAATTCATGTGACATGTAAATTAACAGAGGTATTGACTCAAGAAGGACTTCTAAGGGGTATGTAGTCATTAAATCTTGGGCTGCAGGGTAAACTTGATGCTCTTAGGTGAGAGCTGGGAGTGATGTAATTTCACCTGCAGGAGGTGTGCTCTGGTGAAGTTGCAAAGCCACAAAAGGAAGGAGATGAGGGAGAAGCTGAGCAGATGACAGAGCACCAGGGAGAGTGTGTGGGAAAGAGAAAGGATCTTTGTAAAGATCTGGAAGAGTCCAGAGCCAAAGCCCTACATCACACCGGGTGAGAAATGCCAATGGGGGCAATATTCACATTCACCTTGAAATACTTAAGTGAGCAGACATCCGTCTCCTTTAATGTAATGTGTACAATGTGGGAAAGAAATAAGGAATTAGATGTCAACAAGAAATTACAGAGAATTGTACATATATAGCAGGATAGAATGAACAATTGTGGCGTTGAGATGTATGGATAATAGGTCTTTAGGAAAGATAGGCAGAGAAGGTGATAAGCGCTGTAAGGAGTACCTGAATGTAGGTTTTGTATGAGCTAACTTCAGGTGCTGCTGTGCTTGTCCTGAAATAAAGAATAGCTGCCTCGTTAAGATGATAGTAAATGGCTGTCACATCCCGAGCTTTCAGCTCAGGTTGGCTGATTCCTAGGCAAAGACTAAGCTGAATCAATACCAAGGCTCCTAATGCCATTTTTATTTACCAGTCAACAAAGAACTAACTGCTTCAATTGCTCACTTAATGCTAATAATGTGTCCTATAGTAACAAAGCATTAACATAAACAAAAGAAGGGCCTTGTCATAGATAACCTTTTTGCTGAAACTAGAAAGAAAGAGAAAGGAAAGTGACAGGAAGACAGATCGTCACCCTCGGATCCCACAATTACCATGGCACACGCACAAATCTTCTTGTGGCTGGCAAAAAGCACCCTAACTGCCCGGGGTTATCGCCTTTTAAACTGACCAGTTCCCACCACATCGTGTTGGTTACTCCTTGTGGAAAATTACCAGGAACAGGTGTGGGGGATGGTCGGGACCTCCCTCTCCCAGCTTGACTTCTTCATTGGAGAGCCACTTCTTCACCTGGAGTCACAGCTCCAAGCCCTGCCTGCCCCCAGAGCTCCACCCGTGCAGAGATGGGGCAGTGGTGTCAGGAAAGTGTTGCATCAGCCCTGCACCAACACGGACGGGTGCCAGGCAGGAGGATTTGGCTTGTTTAAGCTCAGAAAAGGCCCAGACTGTCTGAGAAGCTTGTTTAGCAGTCCCTCACAGTGGCAGCTGTCACTACAGTGACGATGACATCATAGAGCTTGAAGATCCTAAGGGAAGAGAGGCAGCAAGTAGTGACAAATTTGGACTTCAGAAGGGCAGACTTATTCGAGTAACTGGTATGCAAAGTTTTAGTTTCCCAAATAATCTGATGGCATATAAGGAATTTATATTTACACTTTATTACAGATCGATGAGAGGAATATATTGTCAAGTAACTGGACTGGAGTGGAGTTATACTGTGCTCTACTGAAGCATAGCACAGAGTGCAATTCTTTTAAAGTATATATATATTTTTTTAAAAGTATGAATCTAAAAAAATGGCACAAAGAATTTTTATTTCTTAAAAGGAAACTTAGTGATGGATATCTACAGAAATGAGAAGGAAACAGGAGATGATATCAAACCTGTGAGGATAGAAAGATAGCTGGAAAGTCACAATATGAGAATTTTAATAAGGAAGACTGATAATTTCATGTCGAGCACATGAAACTGGTCCAAGACACATTACAGATGTTTTCAAGGTGAAAAATATCACAGTCCTTCACCTAGCAAGTTTTAGTAATTGCATGATTTCACAATACCCTTGTACTTTGAAAACATACCAAAATTAATTTTATTTTCAGACATGTGTGCCATATTAAAACAGTTCTGATAGTCCAGATCTCCACTTTGAAAACCCACTCCCATTTTCAGACTTCTATTGTTTTATGAAACTCTCTGTGCATTCATGAAGTTATGAGAATTAGATTAGGTAGCTTATATAATACCTAGTAACTGTTTTTCTTTCTACATTTTTAAATATTTTTAGTCAATTATTGGGGGGAGGGATATAGAAACTCATCATTTCCAATAACCTTTTTAAAGCTTTTCAGATTACTGAAGGTTAAAGAACCATAAAAAGTCAGGCTGATGTATTTAAATAAAAAAAATAAATTAAAAATTCAGTTCAGCAACCTTTAAAATCTGTTATTTCACTAAAAATAAACAATTCTTTTTGAAAGAAAAAAAAAGAAAAAAAAAGTTGCTAAACTTTTCCTGTACGACCTTCTCAATGAAAATGATGCCTGGATGTCTGAAACAAGTTTTTTTATCTGTTTTGGAACTCTAGTTTAGTAATGTTTATTGCAAGCATGTATTCAAAAGAATCAGGGGAGACTGCTAAAAGGCTTAATTTTGGAAGACAAATTAAGTATTAAACTAGACATCCCACCTCACCTTCAGAGGTATGTAGGCATCTATCTTCTAGTTTATAAGTCATTGTTACTCTTTCAAATAGATAGTTGACTATTTCTTTAGACGAAGTACTTTTAAGTCTCAACTCTCCATAAGCATAGATAGGTTATTAATCTTCCTCTATAAATTATTTGGAATGTAAGTTCAGAACATGGCTAAGACAATGTAGGCAGCTATGGCATGTGAAAAAAATTCCTGGTATTTAGGAAACTTAACTTTAGTTACCTTTCAAATCTTTAACTTAAATTCTCAGGATAGGTGCTCAGTTTGCCTTTTAGTCTAGCTGCTTTTGCATCTATGCTCTATAGGACAAGCAGAGTGAGTCACAGTACTGGCACACCCTGTATGGTGATTGAAAGGTGTAAGTGCCTTTGAGGAACAATTTAGAGAAACAAAAAGAAACATCTATCTCTTTATGAGGTGAGTTATAGGCTATAAGAGGCATAAGCACCTCTGTGGGTAATTCAGTGCTCTTTAACTGTATATCAGGAGCTGCATAGAATCAGCCATTAGAGACATATACACTGTATAGATGTGATCTCAACACTTAGTATTCCGAATGCATCATATTTTCCTGTGTCTGGGTTCCTTACAAAGTAGAATGAATAAGTTACATTATAAGCCTTTTGCATAGTAGTAATCCAACAGAATTTTTGAAAACTTCCTAGTCAGGTACTAGGATGAACTGTCATTGAAAAAAAGCTTTCACTTCAGCCTATTGATAAGACTGTTTCTTTAGGAGACTGTTACCTGTCCTCTGGAGATCTGGTCCAACCTACCTGCTCAAAGCAGGAGCACTCATGACTGTGTCTAGTCAGATTCGGAATATCTCTGCAGTTGTATACTCTGGGTAACCTGTTCTAGGCAACTTATGCTCTCTTGGTAGTCTTATGTTTATCTGTTTTCTTTACTCTTTCCTGTCAGGAACTTATACACATCAATAAGATTTCCTCTGAGTCTTCTCTGGGTTAAACCATCTCAGCTCTCAGTGTCTCCATGTATGGCGGATGCTCCAGTCCTTTAATAATGTTTGTAGTGCTTTGGTGTACCTGCTCCTCTATGGCCATTACTTTTTTTGTACGGAGCAGCCCAGATGTGGACCTAGCACTCCAGATGTCTTGCCAGTGCTAAAGAAAAGGATGATATTGGCCTTCTTTGCTTGACATATTGCCCACCAGGACCTTCTGTGAAGACCTGCTTCCTAGATGGTCAGCACCTACCTTGCAATGATGCATGGGATTATTTCCTTGTCATGGTCAGGACCTTGCAGTTCCCTTTGCCGAACTCTAATCAGAGTCCCATCTGCCCATTTCCCAAGCCTGTCAATGTCCTCATGAAAGGCAATAATAATTTTTGTTGTACCATCTTCTTCCAGTTTTGTATCATCTGCAAACTTGCCAAGCATGGACTATGTGCCATCGTCTAGGTCCTTAATGAAAACATAAAAGGCATTTTCACTAGTATGGACCTTGAAGTATGCCACTCGTGACTAGGCTCCAAAAGGACTCCATGTTGTTGATCACAACCCTTTGAGTCTAGCAGCTCAGCCAGTTTTCAGTCCACCTCACAGCCTGCTTACCTAGCAGGGAGTTCTTCAGTTTGTCTATGAAGAGGTTACAGATGACAGTTTCAAAAGTCTTGCTTGATTTGAGAGAATCAACACTCATTACGCTCTCCTCAGGCACAGAGAAATCATTTCATTGTGGAAGACTATCAGGCTGGTCAAGTATGATTAACCCTTCGCAAAGACTAATTCCATTTCCTTCAAAATGTTTTTCAGGTTTATTTGCTTCATTCTTTAAAGGATCAAATTCCCTGGATCATTCTTTTTGCCATTCTTGAAGATGGGAGAGACATATGTTTTCTTTCAGTACTCAGGAACCTCCTTCGGTCAATAATCTTTCAGAGATTATCCATTTGGCCTTGTAGTGTGGAGGCCAAGCTCATTCAGCACCTGTGGGTGAACTTGTTTTTGCCCAGTTTGTTCAAATATTCCCTCATTTTCTCTTCTAAGGGTCTTGCTTGGTTCATATTCCCCCACTGATCTCACAGACTTAGGATTTCTGCAGTGAGTAGATTTTCCTATAGTAAAGAATTAGATGAAGAAAGCAATGAGTACATTAGTTTTTTCTATGTCCTCTCAACAAGTACTCTGCCCAGTCAGCCTCCAGTCCATAAATGCTGCCTGAAGTAAAATGTACAATCCCAAATTATTTCCATGCACTGGTAATTTGTTTCTTTCTGTGGGCCACAGGGGTAGGAATCTTTCTCATAGTGTTGACCTGCATTCTTTGTTTCAAAAGGAAGGATTGAAAAAGAAATACCTCCAAATATATTCTGTAACTTGGCTAGATTACACTTTAATGAGTGAAAAAATGGTTTTAAATGTCTGTGTATGGAAGAGGAACTCTTTCACATGGAAGTACGTTAATTCTTCAGCAACTGCTTTTAAGTGTCTGACAGTTTCATGCACCAGATTTAATGCTATCATTTATTTAAGGCATGGTTTAAGCATATCTAATGGATTACTTTTTCCAGGAATTAAAGCAGAATTTTGTCTCTTCTTGCCTATCTTTGAATCAAAGCTGCTCTTAGCCATCCACTGACTTAAAAAAGAACCTTTATGAGCATGTCTAGGAAACTGTGATTAGGTGCCTAAAGGACTTTGCCTAGCAAGACTAAAAAATATTCAATGCATCAAAGATCAGGAAACCATGGATAATAGAAAATCTAACCCAATATATTTTGCCTAAATCAGACTAAGATAAAAAGTGTGTTGAATTCTTTCTATAATGTCTCTCTCTGTCTATTTCAATTTGTAATAAGTTATTTATACAAAATGGAAGAAATACATCTTCTCCTGTGACACCTGGAGGAAAGTAACCTCTGGATGATCAGTAGGGTGTGGTCTGTGATAGTCTTTTTAAGTGCAAATTGAGTTTCTATTCTGAATTAAGCAGAGAAGGACTTTGAAATCATCTCACTGAAATCATTAGGTCTAAGTTGTTAATTGTCCTTCCTTCTTTTCTCTTGTCTTGTCTTTCTAGTTCTCCTATTTCTTCTGCTGCTTCTCTCCTCCATTTTACATTAAGATTTCTAAACAACTTTTACTGTGCATCACTAGTCACAAGTGGGCTTTACATAATCAATGGGAGGCATTGTTATTCAAAGCTATTACGAGCTCTAAAACAACCTAGTGAAGAGCTGTCAAGCACGGAACTGAGAAAAGGCTGACCTTGTAACACAGAAATCAGCACTTAAGAAACATAAGATCCTGGATTCCCTACTTGTGACACCTCTAATTGGATGAGATCTCACATCTTTGCTTATTGCCACTAAATGTTATTTTAGTTTGTCATGTACTTGATGACTATCAAGTCCCACGTTGGGTGCCTGGTAACATAATATGTCACTATTTGAAATTTTAAATGTCATAGTGACCTAGGCTGACTGTTCAATCTCTATGGTAATTTCCTTGCCCACATCAGTGAGAGTCAATTTTTTGAGCTGACCAGAAGTATTTCCTCAAGTACCTGAAAGTGAATCTCCATTGATGTGTAACAAATTTTATTTAAACACATTAGAATGGAAAATATTCTATACGATTTTTGTGAAAATTATTCTTTGTTCATGTAAAGATTTAACATCTGGTGTTCAACATAAATGACTTCTAAATGTGCCTGGAGTGAAATGTCCTACATGCATTTCTAGTATATTCAGTGCTTCTGAAATTTATCATAGATTTTGTTCCCAGCTGTGCAAGTGATATGATACTTTATGTTATCTCATAACAATGGGAGACTAGAGCAGAAAATGAAACTATATAGATCCAAAATCACTCTAAATGAAATTTGTTGTTCACAAATCATCTGATTAACTATCATGTATCAAGAATGAAAAAAAAAAGAAGCCAAACAAAACAAATTCAAGAAACATGAAACAACACTGATATCACCTGAAAAGAAAGATGATAGAAAAATCTCTTTTTCAGTCATGTCAAATTAGTTACTAATTGTGCTTCCTTGCAGAGCAGGATGGGTAGCTAATGCTTTAATGATTTAAGCTGCTGCAGAGATGAACAGCAGGATGTAAATGAATCAAAATCCACAGGAACATGTAATATGTGTTCCTCTTGTACTAGAACATAAGGGATGCTTGTCTAAGTAACTCTTGTATCACAGTGGCCTTCATGACCTGTTTTGGGTGCAGGAAGAGACACCTGGGAATGGTGTAGCGGACTGATTCATGGATTTTG
>NW_009715213.1:0-10618 GCF_000703405.1 Apaloderma vittatum
TTATTTATTTATTTATTTATTTATTTATACTAGATTTTGTGGGTTGATGATCTAGAATTGCGTCTAGAGACTGCTTTTTGGTGCTGCTTCTAGAGTAAATGTGGAGGGCCTTTTGTTTTGCTTTGGGTTTCTTTTCCTTGCTTTTTCCTATCGCGCTCCTGTCTGAAAGCTGGCACTGAATATGCTATCTGACTGAAGTGTCGTCTTGTGCGAGTACTGAAGTGTTTCTGAATGCCATGTGAGGAGTATTCTTTAATCTCAGGCCTATAAGGCTGGATTGTTCTGTGATCAGATAGACGGAACTAGGTAAGTCTCAGCTCATGCTCAGGTTTTCCGTTGACTTAATTCTGTCAGTGCAGTGGAGGGAAGATAGTTTCTCTTGAGACAGATCAGTGAAACGATGGTCTCAAACGGAATTGCAGAAAATAAGTGCACTGAGTACTGTCTGAGCACAGGTCAGTGTAGTCCATTTTCTCGGTCACCAGTTTAATGCTGTTTTTCCCTAAAGACAGAGCTTCCAGGCAGAGTAGTAAAAAATCTGGAGGTGAAGGAGGTGTGTGAGAGTGTGCGTGAGTGGCATCTCTAGGTATTTCCTGATGTCAGTTTTGCATCTAGTTTGGCTTGTGATGATGGTTGTTCCTAATTATACTCTGGATTCAAGATGTCTCCACATACTTTATTTGGTTGTTTGTTTACCTGGGTCAGACTAAAGAGATGGCAGATTACCTCACAGGGCCTCTCACCTGCAGAATTTATAAATGCAGTTCGAGTTGGGAGAAGACTGGCATTTGCTTTCAGGGTTACTCAAATACGAGTGAGCTGCCCTCGTGGCAATTTTCTTTCAGGTCTCAGGGACGGATATGTGCCTGTGTTTGTGACCTTAGGATTCATTTTCTTCACTTCTTATTCTTCAGCCCAGACAAATAGAGAATAACTGCAGCCACTCTTTACTGATTTGCTGTCATTATTGCAAACCAGTCATTTGGATGAGTGGGACTTGTGCTCTGTTTCCCTCGTGGTAACTGAGTGTGCTGAGTTTGTCTCTTCGAGAGCCCTTCACCGAACAGAGAGCCCTGTAGCTCACGGATCAGATCAGCTGGAAGATATTCCTGAATTTAGATTAGGGCTTGCTCTCTTTATTATGGCTGTAGTTTTTCCTGGTTACTAGAAGGAAAATGCTCTGTAATAATAAGCAGAATTCAATTGAATGAACTGGTAGTTTCCCTCTAAAATCAAACAAGGAAGTCCTTGACATATTTTTTTCTTCATTATTACTTGTATGGTGAAATCATAGTGCTATTTCAGAACTGGAAAAATAGATTGTTTCAAAATATTTGGGACTTGCATTTAGTTTCAAATACTCTACCCTGACCTCTGTAGACTTGCACTCATGAAAAAGTACTTTAAATTATAATCTGAAAGAGAATAATATTTGCTTGTCATTAATAGTTAATTGTCTCATTTTATTTTTTTATGGTATGACCTTTTGATAGACTGTTATCCAGAAACTTTCTACAATGTGATCTGTTTCCTTACAATTTTTTCACTCTAATATTTTCAAAATGCTGTGTATGACTTTGTAGGTCTCTGTCCTGTCCCCCAAGTTTGGTTTCTTTCATTTATAACCCTTTCAGTTTGAGTCATCTGAGTTTAGGTAAAGAAATCAAAAGCTTTGGCAAAAAAATGCAAGAAATTTATTTTAAGCATTTTTTCTAAAGAACTGTTAAATACATCAGGTAGATGCACGATGAAGATGCCCTTTCATACGCAGCTTCAATCTTAGGTAAAGCTGATCCAGCTTTGTTTACCTGTTTCTTATGTGCTGTAGCTGCTGCTCGGGTTCCTTTGGGTTGGAATTGGGCTTAACAGGGTTGTTACAGTGCGTTTCTATCAGAAAGAGTCTTTATTTCCAGAAATCCCGTGAAACTAGATTGGCAAACCTGCACAAAATGCCACGTGACTATCTTCTAATACTTTCTGTAATGGTCAAATATCTCGGTAAAGCCAAAGCTATTATTTAGACTGTATCCTCCCTACTTTGTTTTATTTCAGAGGAGAGAAGTATATGGGAATGTGGCAAGATGACCTTTGCCAAGGCAATGGTGTTGTGGTTACTCAGTTTGGACTGTACTACGAAGGAGCCTTCAGCACCAACAAAATGATGGTGAGTTGAACACCGGGCTCTGTGCTATCGTGACTTTTCCTCTAAGCCTGGTTATTTTCTAGAGGAGTGTATGTTAGGCTGTGTAAACCTTCTGTTCTCCTGGCTTTTTAAACTGTCTTTACAATCTCTGATTTATCTAGGGCTACTTCAGAAACTGCTTTTTAAAAAAGTATTGTTAAGAAATAGTAACAGGTTTTTCAGTGTATCTTTAGATCTGCAGTCCGTCCTGTTAGAATTACCACTTTGTGTTCTCTCTGTAGGGGAATGGAATCCTGCTTTCTGAGGATGATACAGTTTATGAGGGGGAATTTTCAGATAACTGGACTCTGAGTGGAAAGGTTGGTACTACAGTTGTGACTTCTGAACTGTTACCATCTAAAAAAAGACCTTTTCCCCTGTAATTTGGTTCCCAATGGATTTCAGTTAAAGTTTTTATTATCTTCTCTCAAGGGAACGCTGATCTTGCCAAATGGAGATTATATTGAAGGTCTCTTCAGTGGAGAGTGGGGATCTGGGATAAAAATCACAGGAACCTACTTCAAACCTAGCTTGTATGAGAATGAGAAGGACAAACCTAGAGCATTGTGAGTGTTGAACAAGAAACAATTTCTCATATGGTTCAGTAACATTTTAGAACAGAACAATTGTTGGTTTTGTCTTTTTTTTTTTTCCAAAGGCCAGTTATTTTTTTTCTGAAAAAACAGTGCAACTCTGAAGACGTTTTTCCTTTTTCATTCCCCTTCCCTCCTGCTTTAATTACTACCAGTAACAGCATGAAATTACAGGATAGCTGGCATACTGCTACTGTCCTCTAGCAGTCTCAAGGTTTATTTATTTGCTCGTTTGTTTATTTATATCTGTTATAACCTGGCTTTGTGACTGCTGATGGCTTTTGAGGTACTAAGTTTACATTTGAGCACTACACCACTTCCAAACAGGGCATAAGAAAAGGGTAGAAGAATTGTGCTGAATTACAAAACAGCATTTTAACACTTTTGCAAACACAATTTTGGAAAGTATAATTCTGTTTATAGCTGAGGCATTCGGTCAATTTGCTTAATTATCTTTGGGGCCACAAAACCAAGTTTGAATTATTTAAGCCATAACAGAGATATCTTTTGAGTAGAAGAAATTTTAAGTAAAGTTAGAGCCATTGGTGAAATTTCAGTATTTGGTAGCACAATACACTGGTTTACAATAGTAGTAATTGTTGTACAAGACTCAGAATCTTTGAAGACTACTCTCAAATTTTGGATTAAAATGGAAATATGACCCTAATGTTTTTACATAGATCACTTGTAATATATTTCCTGAAGCATTCAGTGGTAATTTCTTTTCACAGTGCTGACACCCACACCAGGATGCAAAGTTAAGTGGGCCTCTGTGCTTGCGGCCTTAGCAGCTGTCTGCTTTTAAACCCGATAGGGAGTCTATGAATAAACATATGCACGTATCTGTGAAGATTGCTTGTCAAATAAGGGTTTCATCTACCCTTTTCAGGCTTTCTCGAAGTTGAAGGTCTTCTGGTATCATTTGTGAGAAGGCTTAGAGCCTACTTTTTCTGCTTGGTGAAACTGGAAGCCTGAGGCATTACTAGTGTTGCTACTTGTTAACTCAAATGTGTTGGAAAAAATACTAGTGGAATGCCTATTTCTGACCCAGGATTTAAATCGAGGTAGAACTGTTAACCTTGACAACATTTATATGCTTTAGAAAAGTTTTTTCAAAGCCCTCAGTTTCATTGTATGTCTGCGATACAGAGGGACAACAACAGTTCTTGTTTTTCTTTTGCCTGTAGAGGATCCCTGAGCATTGGCTGTCAGTGAAAAGATAAGCAGCTTTTTTCAGAGTTTTTCCTCTCTACCAGCACACCCTGTGTTGTGCAAAGTCTTACGTAGAGACAAAGCCATGTGGTGCTTGATTGATAGAAACTTTCTATCTTGGTATCTCTCTGTGTGGCTGGGCTATTTGTACGTTCCAGGACGGTGAGATATTTGGGACATAACTGAATGTGTTGGTTTACAACTGTGTGATTTTCACAGAATAACTGGTTATTTTTTTAGGCGGAAACTTGGGATCCTGGCAGTGCCTCCTGATGAGAAATGGAAGGCAGTGTTTGAAGAATGCTGGAACCAGCTCGGTTGTGAGAGCCCAGGGCAGGGGGACAGATGGAAGGCTTGGGACAACATTGCGGTGGCCCTGACCACCAACCGACGGCAGCACAAAGACAGGTTGGTTTGTAGAGGATGTAATCAGCCAGACAAAGACATTCTTGAGAAAGAAACTGGAATCACACTCTAATAATAGACTGTAGAAACTCTAACAGTGACAGTTCAGTTAAGAGAACAACGGCAAATCCTAAATAAAATCAGAACTCTTAATACTCTGCACTGTAAACCTTTTGGATACATACTGATGTTCAGAATCAGTTCAGCTGTTAGCGTCAAGATTTTTTCCTACTCTGTGTCTTGTAAACAATCTATACAATGTCTTTGTCCTTTTTATAACTGCAGCCCAGAATTACTGAGCCGCTCCCATACTCAGACGCTGGAGAGCTTGGAGTTCATTCCACAACACATTGGTGCTTTCACCTTGGAAAAATATGAAAACATAAAAAAATATTTGATAAAGGTATTGTGACTCTCAAATGCCTACATAGCTTGTTGGTAAGGCAAGTAATAGCTTTCCTTAGTTCCTTCCCTATTTGGAGTCTTGTAATCCATGTTATATTCGTTCACGTTTGCTCGTAACTTCCTAATTCAATGAAATAAAATCCACAATTAAGATTAAAATATGTAAATGTTATAATCCAAATGGCAATTTGTTAAATATAGCTCATTTTTTGATATATCTGTGATATTTTTGTTCTGAGCCTGTTGCTGCATGGCTGACTCATTTCTCCTGCATTCCCTGTGTTTTTTCTTTAACTTGGCTGACATTCACCTGTCTGACTGGCCAATTAATATCTTCACTTCAGGCTTGTGATACTCCTCTCCATCCGTTGGGCAAGCTGGTGGAAACATTAGTAGCTGTGTACAGGATGACCTATGTTGGAGTAGGAGCTAATCGACGGTTACTGCAGGAGGCTGTAAGAGAGATAAAGTCCTACCTCAAACGCATCTTCCAGCTGGTTAGGTAAGGAGACTCTAATTTTTCAAGTCAAACTACAGCTGAATTACTTCAAGATGTCTCATGCCCTGAAAGTGTCTAGTGCTGGTGCAGTCCAAGGGTTCCAGTATCTTTACTCTCTTTTGGGGATTGCTTTTATTTCCTTAACCTTTTTGAGGAGTCTTGAATATTCTATCAAAATAGAAAAAAAAATAACATCTTCACTACAGTGTGTTACATCTACACTGTAATTCAAAATGTGGTCATCAGGATCTTGTATTGAATGTGGATTTTCGATTTAGTGCCTCAGGATATCCATGCTGTGAATGTTCAGAGTGTACAAGAATAGCGAGGATATGGAGGTTTACAACATATTCTATTAAAGTTCTTGCCAACATGGATGAGCAAGGTTCCTATGAAGTGTTCACTTAGATTCTTGAGAGCAACTGCAGCTTTAATTGGATATAAGCAACTTGAAAGCAGAAATTCTTCTGATTATTAACTACTAGAAGCTTTGTCTGGAGGGAAGCGGTGTTAGGGTAGGAAGGCCATGTTTTGCATTGGATGGGTTGGCCTTCCTAAGTCTTCCAGGTAGCTTGTACTGCACATCTCTTAGCTATGCCAGCTTAGGCCACTGTGTATTATTTCAGCTGGCTTTTGGTTACTCTTCAGTCTTGCCTTCTGATGCTATATTTTGTGGAAACTTTTTGAAATTAAACTATATGTCGTTATGTCTGTTTCCATTTAGGTTCTTGTTTCCTGATCTTCCGGAAGAGGGCAGCACAATTCCATTTTTGGGAACAGAGACAAAAGGAAGGCGATCGTTTTGCAGTGTGAAATCTGACTCGAGATCAGACTCTCCTGAGCCAGGGTGCGTAAAGGGTGGAAAACAAATAAAAAACTCACACACAAAAAAAAACACTAATGAGGCTTCATTTTATTTCTATTCACATTTTTTCCTCAAACTGAGGAAGAAAGATAAGCACGTTTCAGTTATGGGTGGAAGCAGATTTTTCTTTCCCCTTTGGTTCTGATGACAGATTCTGATAAGCAAACTTCCGTGTGGTGTTTGTAATAAGTGTTTCATCCTTGCTCCATGCAGTGGTTCTTTACTGAAGCTCAAACTTGCTTTTGTCGGTCGTGGGTAAACGAGTTCGAACTTGGGCCTGGGCTTCATGAAACTATTTGGGGTATGAGCACGGGGAGTTAATGCAGACCTGGTGCATATATACTGCATCACAAATAGCCAGTCACGTGGAGCTTACCCTTGAGTCTGTCCGCGGCAGCCTCAGATACGGTCAAAACAAGGAGGAGGGATTAGCAGAGAGAGCCTTCTAAGAAAGTCTTCAGCGACCTGTGCGGGTGGTATTAGTAGGCACCCTGAGTTCAGCTTTCCCTGTTAGGATTGCAGCTTGATGCCAAGCAACTGCTGACTTTATGAAGCTCGGAGTGCGAGTGTATGGAGCCAGGTCAGGTAACTTCATGGGTTTTAGCCTATTTTTTCCAGCTCGTGCTTTGAAGGTGAAGTTCAGCTGTCAGCAGGGTGGCTCAGAATGGGGGCTAAATGACTAGCGTGAAGATGCAGTTATAGTATGGTACAATATTCAGTTTTTACATTACACAAGAAAGCAAACCAGTGGTCGGTTTCAAACACATAAACCTCAGAAAACCTACACCATAACTACTCCCCCTACCCCAAACCCACCTGTATGTGAACTGTAAAGGAAACCAGCTCCTAAGTATTTCTTGACACAGATTCTGTTTGATGGGTTTGTGCTTATTTTATCCATCTTCCTCATAGAATAGATTTATACTAAATGAAAGATTTGTTCCAGTAATTTTTTCTTCAATCAATTTCTATAGATAATTAGGTTTCTGAAATGTCTTCCTTTTCAAATAATCCCCCTCTGCTTTTTGTAGCTATGTGGTAACCAGTTTTGGCCTGCTGCTCCCTGTGTTACTGCCGCGTCTCTATCCTCCTCTATTTATGTTGTATGCCTTAGACAACGAGCGTGAGGAAGATGTTTACTGGGAATGTGTTTTACGTCTAAATAAGCAAAATGACACAGCTCTCTTAAGTTTTCTTGGAGTGCAAGCGTGAGTATGCTTCAACAATAAAACAAAACTTAGAAAAATATTACGGCTTGTAATTAGATAAAGCGGCTAAGAGGAACCCTGTTGCCTGAAGTGTTTTCTTTGATTGAAATGCGTCTAAACATATTTTCTTTCCTAATTAGTGTGGTTGAGGGTGTGAATCACAACTTCTGTCTTCCGAAAGGGTGGGTGGGGAGGAGGGAGTTAAAGATTGGCACAACTGCAAAACCAGAGAGACATTTCAAATTAGGTGGTTTTCCAGCTCTTTGTGCTAGATGTAGTTGTGTAGAAAGAGCTGTGTATCTCCTAGTAGAACAAAATGAGTTAGTTTTCATACGGTGAAAAATGCTTTAGGACTATGCTCTCTCTCAATAGACTCTGTTGGGTTTCTTGCAGGAAATTTTGGCCGGGAGCTGTATCTATCCTTGGAGAGAGTAGAAAGGTAGGCTCATTGGTCCTTGACTTACAGTATGCTTTGCCCAGTACTTCCTTCAAGAAGCTGAGGTCTTGAAGAAGGGATTAAAAAGTTTTTGACCAGGCTTTTTGCTTAAGTGGTACTGTGCTATCTTGTTTCCTTAAAATTTCTCTGCTATTCAAAAGCTACATTGGTGATTTCTTACAATAATTCTCAGTCCAGCTCTGACACTTCCTGTCTTACTCTAATAAACTCTAGTTCGGGAAGACGTTTGCTTGGTCTTCAATTACAAAAGTGTGAGAATAACAGTCTAACAAGGAAATTTTAAGGCTGCTTGATTAAGAGTTAACCCATTGTATACTTTCTGATGAGAAGAATGATCATGTAGTTTTTATTCTTAATCGTCTTGCTCAAAGTGGCTGAACGCTGCTCTTAAATGGTAATAGTGTAGTACTCAGTCTTTGTGCTTCAGTAAGAGTGGTTTAATAATCATAACTTTGAGCAATTTCAGTGTCTACAGTATGCTTTAAATCATGTCTGTTTATGAAGCAGTATACTTTTATTTGCAATTTTTAGTTTCTTTTGGTCACTTGGAAACTCCTCTCTTCAGATGCCCTCTTCCCTATTTACAACTGACTTGTGCAAAATCTGAACTCTGTAAAAATCGTAAGCGTAGCTTTAGTCATAGTGGTTGCTGCACATGGACAAGCTGATATTTCTTGACAGAGATGGAGTGAAACCCACCCCTGAGGCTACAGGTGCCCAGCAAGACAAGTCCCCTTTTTCCCAAATCATGAAGTTGAAAGATCCACCTGAGTAAACATGATGCAAAACTCCCCTCAGACTTCAAATATTAAAAAATCCAGCAATAAGACGTTTCTTGAGTTACTTCAGACCTGGTTTTAGGTACTAGGCAAAATTCTTACAAACTGAATCCTTCACACTTGTGACTGTGGAGCACTGTGTGGCATGTGTCTTCTCCGAACCGTGCAGTATACAATGCTCTCTGCAGCCATTTGCCTCATTTACTGGGTCATTCCTTCAATTAAACAGGATATTTTTAGCCAAGACATCATGTTTATCTGCTTCTCTTCTCTGTCTGGTTTCCTCATTCCTGTGAATTTCTCTAGGTCTTTTTGCAACCATCCATTCTCCACCAGCTTCATTCAGAGAAACTTTTAGGTTTAGTTGCATGTTAAGAGCTAACATTTATATTTCTTTCCTGTTTGCTCCAAACCTGAATCTCTGACTGCTTTGACTTTCCTGTATTTCAGCTGTTCCTGTCTTATGGTTCCCTCTCGATTGTTGACCATTAAGATTTAATAATTCTCAGTCTTACTTGACCTGGAAGATATCCAAAACCTTATTCTTGTAACACGTCAAGGAGTTCAGAATAGACTTTTCTGATTTTTAATTGAAACTCATCCAGATTTCCTGGATGACTTTAGCATCTAGGCACATTCCCTTTTCTTTGCACTGGAAAGCTGAAACAAATGTCTTTTATGCCAGTATTACATGATACAGAGAATCGCAGAATGGCTTGAGTTGGAAGTGACTTTAAAGACCATCTCATTCCAACCCCCTGCCATGGGCAGAGCAACACCTCCTGCTACACCTGGTTGCTCAAAGCCTCATCCAGCCTGGTCAGACTCTGCTTTTCTTCTGCTGCTAAATGGTGGGGTCGTTAAACCTCCGTGATAATTCTTCTCATGATTACACAGGTATCGTCAAGTACAAAAGATGCCTGCTTTGCCTCTGCAGTTGAATGTTTGCAGCAAATCAGGTAATTCGCTGAAATTTCTCGTAGTGTTTTACTGTTCCTGCTATAGTAGCATCTGCTTTACTTGATTATGATCCTTTACATGTCACCTTTTCTTTGCTCACCTTTCTAAGAGATCATCAAGAAGTTTCAGGATTCTTACTAAAAATATTAGCAAACTGTCCCAATGAGGAATGAAGTGTAGTCTCAAACATAGATGTGTGCGTAGGTCACTGTTTCAAATCAAAAGCATGAGAGTGTCGAATCCAATATACACCTGACTTTCTAAACCGTTATGAAAAATGACCTGTGCATGGGGAGTGCTGACGTAAGGAATTCTGCTTTAAGAATTAAGTAGAAATTAAAAGGGGGTTAGAAAGGTTTGTGGGGTTTTTTGCCCTTTAGTGCTGTGTTAAAACACCTTAAAAGCGTGAAGACAGTCTGACTTGCAGTAGTGAGCCTTGATCCAGTAACTAGTTGTAGCCCAGGGTGCTACACGGCCTTGGCAGCCGTGGCTGTTGCAGTGTGACCAGTCTGGCTCACCTCGGCCCAGGGCGTGCTAGCCAGCCAGTTGTCTTTCTAATTTACATGCAGACATGCAACTCCTGACTTTTGTGTTCTGGATTTGCTCTCCCGATAGTACCACGTTTACCCCAGCTGACAAGTTGAAGGTGATCCAGCAGACTTTTGAAGAGATCTCTCAGAATGTACTCGAGACTCTTCAGGAAGATTTTCTGTGGTCCATGGATGACTTATTTCCTGTGTTTCTCTACGTGGTGCTACGAGCCAGGTAGGCACTGAGAGTGGTATCAGTCATAAGCTGAGTAGAGGCAGTGTGAGTACTTTCACTTATATTAAACACCCCTGCTTCTCGTTATGGGACTAATTGCTAGCTTTTGGTAACTTAATAGATTTTGTATTTTGGCTCTTTGCTTTGGCCTTAAAGAATTTCAGCCAGTTAACTGTGAAATGTCTGTGACTTCAGAGTGAGATTAGTAGGGAGAAGCATAGTTTCTGCACAACACTGTGTACAAAAAGTAAAAATATTGTATAATAGTATCTTTTTGTTCACCTGTTC
>NW_009715213.1:10649-13438 GCF_000703405.1 Apaloderma vittatum
TTTCCCTCTCCCTTGTGTGACAGGATAAGGAATTTGGGGTCTGAAGTGCATTTAATTGAAGACCTGATGGATCCTTATCTGCAGCACGGGGAGCAAGGCATCATGTTCACTACTTTGAAGGTAGGAAAATTATTCAGAATTATTAAAAGCTTTCTTTTGGAAATTAATCAGCTGTGAACAGTGCTGATCAGCCTAGGGCCATTGTATGAACTTTAGGTTGTAACTTCTTTGACATTTTTATAGAATTGTTTATCTAGGATGCGCAATGAAATTTAACTTAGAGCTTAGGATAACCTAGTAATTGCAGGTACTGCTAGTAACATGGTGCAGTGTACTTGATTCAAACCTAACGTTGGTTGCTGTTCTCTGTTCCGAATGCTCACCTTGCAACTTAACAAACTTTATTCACTTTATAAAAATTGACATGAAGTTCTGCTTTGGAGATTAGCCATTCCAGTAGTGTTTAACATAGTATCAGTGTGCTTCAGGCATTCAATTTTGAAAGGAAAAAAAAATTTACTGTCTTACACTCCACATTCTATTTTGTATTTTTCTCTCGTTAAATATTGAAAAAAAAAGAAGAGAATCTGTATTGATGAACATCCTCTTGCACACTAAGACCTCCATAACAGAAATAGGTGGGTTTTGGTACCGTGGAGCTGTTCAGACAAGTGGGTCTTGTGACAGTTCAGCTGTTGGACTTTTTGTGGGGTTGTTGCTGTTAATCTGACATTTAAATAAAAATCTTAAGCTGTTAGGTGAGCACGATTGTGTTGTCTCTTAGTGCAAACTGGAATTAGTTGGATGCAGAGGTTTTTTAATACATGTTATTTTTATAGTACTGCGAAAAGGGAAGCTTTGAGTTGGTTAAAGTTCATCAAAGTATCTAGTAGATTTCCATGAGTGCAAGTGTTACCTGAGATATTAACTTTGTGGCTACAGCTGACCCAGCATATTTGAGTGATTTGCTCCTTTATGCTGGTTATTGCAGCAGATCAAGGTATTTATCTAGGGGAGAGAAATCTTTGCTTTTCAGCCTTAAGTGCTTTGGAAATGCTTAATCCCTGCATTCTTGTCCTGTAAGAAAATACTTTCTTTTTTGGTCCTTCTGTAAAAGGGCATAGAAAAACTTGTGAGCAGAAAAAAAAGTGATAAAAAAAAGAGTGATACTTTGTCTTGGCAAAGCTGGAAGCTGTGAAAATATCCTAAAAAAAATCCTAAATCATGCTATCTTGCATCGTTAGGAGTTGGACATACACTGTAACTTAAAACCTCCTGTTGTTCTTTTTGCTAGTGTTACATATCAGAAGATTCTCGTGTGTTGAGTGTCACTATAACATCGCTGCTTGTAGAAAGACTAGTCCTTTGGTTTTTTGGGTAGAAAAAAAAAATCACCCTCTCTGTGTACGCTTCATGAGCTTGCTGAGAACTGGTATGTATGCTAAACTGAACTTTGTTTTACTTCAGGCCTGTTACTACCAGATTCAACATGAAAAGCTTACCTAGACCATCATTTATGACTTGTCTCTGCGGGATAATCTACTCGGTGGAACTTCACTAATACCCACCTTGTTCCCTGAAGTGTCACTTACAAAATACTCTCTTACCGTTCTGTTGTTACAGATGAAAATCTTTAGTTATTTCTTCTGAACTTTCAGTTTTAAGACTGGAAAACTGCAGCCAGAGGCTATCTACAAAGTGCTGATGAAGCTAGAGACTTGGTTTGTCAAGAACTTGCCAAGAAGAAATAATTTTCTATTCTAACAGAAAGATTATTTACTCCTTTTAAATGAACAATGCTGCAAAAAGGCATGGCATCGACATGAAGCGTATGTGAAAGTCTGGACTGCATGGCTTCTAAAGCAGTGGGTTTGTTTTCGTTGTTCCTCATCAACAGAGACGTTTAAAGAAAATGAATTGCGCCACAGAACGATTCAGTCTTCCTGAATTAAGCTATTATGTCTGTTTATTTAACAAATAGAAATATGTTAGTATTTATAATGGGTAACCTCTAGTGTGTTTGACTCTAAAGGTTTTGAGGCATCTTGTGCTGAACAGCGTTGCTGAATGCAGTATTAATGTGCTCTTGTGGAAATAATCTCACCGTTATGGACCTCTCTGTTCACTGGAATTATAAATATACAAGCATTCACCATCCTTTCTATGTATGAAATTAATAAAAGGCACTGACCACTTCAACTTGGGGCATGGAATTGAATAATTGAATACTCGATCTTTGAGTGTTCGGTTTCATGACCCTTGGGTCAGAGGACGGGTACTTTCTCTGGAAGCCGCATGACTGGGGCAGGGAAACGTGCTCCTGAACAAACTGACAGTGGGATGGCTTTGAGACTTCTGCTTGTTAACGTGGGTGTCAGAGTGGGGAAAAAGCTAACCTTGTTGCATTTTGGAACATGTAGAGAACCCATTTCCCGGGGGGATTTTTGCGTATGCGTGTTCTTCTGTCCTTTATGGCTGACTTTATTTATACCAGTAACACTAGCGGGTAACTTGGGTGTTGTAGGTGCTGTTCTCTACCATGACTGACTCAAAAAAGTGGGAGGGAGGACTATATGATAAAATGTTACAACAGCTTACGTTATGTCAAACTACCATAATGTGAATATTTTTGAAATAATAATCATGGCTTATGTATTGGCACTGAAATGAAAAGCAACCGTATGTCAGAATACAGTTTTGAACAGTGACTGTCGTGTAGCAGTTTTCATAATAAAGTAAAAATGGTTGGTGTTTCTGAAATTGTTTTTAGTTTTACAATTGGAGAGGGG
>NW_009715213.1:13469-42654 GCF_000703405.1 Apaloderma vittatum
TGGCCAGATAGTGTTTAAAACCACTTTGTTATACTTTCAACAGACTGTGGTGATAATAGAACGTAGAAACAATAGACTTTGTTTGCAAACAATTTTTTGCTAGCCTAATGTTATGTTTTAAATTGTACTGAAGAACTTCAGGAGAAATAAACAATAATATGAATAAAAGGGAAGCTATACAAAGAAGTTGATTTGAGAAGGGAGGAAAGATACACAGTTAAGGGTGGGGAGTATAATGAAATATAAGGTAGGGATGTAAAGAGAATCTTTCGTGCTAGATCCCGTCTTTTCATGCAATCGCCTCCTATAACTCGATGTACAAAGAATTTTTAGCTGCAACCTGTAGGATCAGAACTGCTGTTGGAAGAGGAGCTATGCTGAGCAGATGATTAAATCAACGGCAATAATTTTCATCTGCAAAGATCTGAATTTAGGATTTTTTTTTCACCTTATGTGGAAGTATGATAATTAAAAACATATTTAGGTTCGTGTCCCGTCCTGCTCCCCTTCTGTAAGTGTTCACTGTTAGTGTTTGTGGTCTTTAGATGTTTCAGAAGAAAGGAAGGATTTTAATCTTTAGCTTTGACATGTGGAAAGCTTGGTTTCAGGTGACCTTTAGTCCTGCATTGATTCTCTGTCTTTAACTGAGAATGTAACTGGAAATGGGAATTTTTTCCTTAATCTTTCTGCCTTTCCAGAAGTAGGTGTATCTACAGGTATGTAGCAACCTCAAGTGTTTAACCTCATTCTCTGTGAATAATAGAAAGTTGAGAACTAAAAAAAAACCAACATAGAAATACTGTGTCTGCCTTTACATATAAATATATCTGTATACACATCCATACAACCTCTTCTAAAAAGTAACGGTATCACATACGAGTTCAGCTTGCAGATTAATGGAAGCAGGCAGCCTGGTCTGGATTATTTTTGGTCTTTCTGATATATAGCTCAGTTATTAGCTGAAGAGAATCCTAGGATTAAATGTGCTTCTGACACAGATTCCACTTTGCAGTCTCTGTGGGCTGGGATGCATTAGGAAATGGGCACAGACCAGCTTTGATTTGTGTATTTCTGCAGCTAACAAAGGATTGTGTTAACCTGCAGGACTTCTCCAGATGTACTGCTTCATGGTAATTATTTTTTCCTCAATTTTTTTCTTATTATTTTTCCCCCTCATCTCTTTTTTTTTTCCTCCCTCTTTTTTTTTCCCCTCTTTTTTTTTTAAAAAAATCTTTTCCTTAAATTTAAAGCTGGATGTTTCTTGTGCTGCAGCAGAAATCGTGTAGCCAGCAACAGAAGATCAGTGTTACAGTATTAAAGAGGTTTTTCTTGCAATTGCAGTTATGGTAGCTGAGGATAGACCCAAAGAGGTGAGTGCCCAATTGACTGGGGAAGTTTCTGATAATGACAAACTACTTAAATGAGAGACAACTTAAAGTAGGCTTTTTGTGCAAGAAAAGGGTTAAGGGGATTTGTTCTCTTCTCCCTGGTAATGAGTAGTTCTAAGGTAAGTTCTGTGGATTAGGAAAGAGAGGATGTCCATAGATTAGCTCGGGCAGTGAGGTTACTTGCTCTACTAACATCCAGCAAATACTCTTTCTCTCTGGAAATTCTGCACGAGCTGAACATGGTGTATTCTGTGGTGTTTGCAGGTAAGAAAATATGCGCTGTACCGAAACCATTGTTAGTGCACAGGTGCATGCAACTGTGAAGTTAGTTTCTGTTCATAGCTACAGCAAAGCTAATTAAACCTCTAATATCTGTTTAATTCCATTAGCTAAACAGTAGAGATATGTATGAATGGGGAGTAAGGGTTCAAAGGAGATTGTTTTTATTTTAACTCACTCCTAAGCTTCACAAGGTATTCTGACTTGAATGCTCTGTCATTGACTTATTTTGCCAAAAGCAGGTTCCTTCCTAACCGTGCTTGTTTTCAGGAGCAGTTTAGGGAACTGCCTGTTCTAGTTTGTTGAGAGATAATGTTAGAGGAAAGCTACGTGACTGATACAGGACTGTGAAACAAACCCTTTGAACCTCTAAGTTGATTTAGTATCAATGTGCTGATTCGGTCGTGTTTTGTTGTGTTTCGGGGTTTTTTTGCTGTTTGGTTTTTTTTAGTAAGCCCAAGCTGTTGGTAGTAAATGGCTGGAAGTAAAGCTGACAGCCTCACATGACTGCAGCACGCTGCACCCAAGGATTCTGCTCTGAATGTGCTGTCCTGTGTGGAAGTGACACTTGAGTTGCATTTACCCCATGTAAACAAGGTACTTGTGCCGCCACTGAGGCTGTAAGCTTTTATTTTAGAGAGAGGTAGCATGAATCTTAACCGTATACAATTGTAAAGAGTGTCGAGGGTTAGCACAGGAGTAATAGCATAAATTGTTCCATCAGCAACCTTACATATGCAGGTGTGATTATCTCAACCTTGCAGAATGTCTTACATGAACATAAGATTTATTCAGTCTTTGTTCTTTAACCTGTAGCACCTCGAAATTGCAATAAGTGGTTCTTGGGTCAAGATATAAGGGTAAATGCTTTCAAAGGACAGGCCTCTCTACCTTTGCTTCAGATGACAAGTTGTTCCACTAATGTTTAAGGTCGCTTTTTTTTTTTAGTTAAAACGCTTTGAGGTGTCAAAAAATGTACAAAAAGCAAAATGCCTTTTACACTGACTTAGAAGAATGTGCCAGACTTCAGTGGTGGGACTAGCCTCATGAAGTTTATTTAGTGAAGAACAAAGTCCTGACTAGAGCGTGTCATTTGAGGGATGCTCAGTGTCTTTTATTATTTTATGGCTGCTGATCTTTTGTGGCAAGCAGACCACTATAACTTTCTGAGCGTACCCGCAAGCTAATTTGCAGTCTTCAGTATGCCAGAACGTTAGTTTTGATAAATTATATGAATAGTTTTCTTTGTTAAAAGTGCTTGGTAACCTTGTCAAGCATATTAACCAAAGAAGCTTATAAGAGCAGTGGGATTGATGTTCTGAATGTCGGGTTCTCTGTTGTCCCCTTCAGAGGCTCGACAGCATCCATAATTGTCCGTTTAATGCTATTTTCAGAACCATCTTTAAAAACTGGGCTTGGGCTCCCTTGCAACTTATCCTTGTGTCAGTAAGACTACCTGATTTGTCTGGAGTCAGGGAATTTCATATTCTGCTTCCGAAGGAAGAAAGCCCTGTAGCACAGATTTTGGATAACTGATGTTTGTAGACACGAGGTGCTGAACTTCTTTTGACCGAAATTCCTGCACACGCTCGGCATGAATGTGCAGTTCCGGAGAAATGTCTTCCATTAAGGAGCATCTGTAATTGTGTGGGATACATGTGGATGGGGAAGGACCTTACACTGGCTGGGAGATTAGTCAGGTAAGCCTTTTAGTAAGAACTCCCATCTAATTTATTTAGATCCCTGGGATGAGGAGACCTTGAGCTCTGGCCTCACTGTCTGCGTAGCCGTAAGCCGTAGGAAATGAAGGCGCAGTAGTAGTTACAGGTTTATTTGAACTCTGACCTTTCCCCTTAAGCACCCAATTTAGGAGGTCTTTTGCTGAAGATACTTTCTTCACATCTTCTAGTAATGACTTGTCATGTGTTGCCACCGGCAGCTGCTGGACCCAGGCTTCACAGGTGGAAGCTGCTTTCGTTTTCGTGTGTGAAATTATGAAACACCTACTCCTTTACGAATGGGGTGAACTGTGCTGTTAAGAACTTGGCAGATTCTGATGTTTAAATGCTGCTGCTGTCGGTGTGAGCATAAAATCTGTAGTTTAGAAAAGCACCAAAGGATTGAAAGGTTACTAACTCTATGTTTATTATTAATCCTAGAAGCTTTCTCATAGCTATACCCGAGGATTTCAGGCAAAAAGGCAAGTAGTCAGCATTCAGTAGCTTTCCCAGTTTTTTCCTGGAAAACTGAGGTCAACCTTCAAGACAAACAGTGTGTCCAAAACTTCTAAGCACGCTCAAGTTACCACATCTGTTCTTTGTGGAAACAGTAGCCATACCAGAAGGTATAAGGCTCCATGGAAATAAAGTAATCTCTGGAGTATTTCAACACTATTGTTAGTATTTTAGCAGAACTGAAAGTATTTTAGTATCTTCAGGCACGTTCTTTGTTTGCAGGATGGTTCTCAGTGGTGTGTTCAGAAATGAAGTAACTGTTCAGTAGAATGTTCTTTCTCAGACAGCAAGAGGGTAACTTGCTCGCTTTGGGTCTAATTCTTTCCCATTCTGAACCACCCTGCCGTGCAAAGTCTAGCATAGCTCAGGAAAAATAAATATAATTCAGCTCCTAAATGCTAAAAGGAACCTTGATTAAGGTATTCTGAGACTACGTTGGAGGCAGTTGTGGGTTGTTCTTTTGGTTTTGTGTTTTCCTCTCCCTTTGAAGCTGTCTGTTTTATATTAGAATATAAAGGCTACTAATTGTCCATGTGGTGACATGCTGGCTTGGTAGATGACACTACTTGAACCAAGCGGGTTTTAACATTATGGTAATTTCACTACAGCTGTTACAAGATAAAAGATGCAGTCTTCAGGCTGAGGAGTCCTCTACAAAATACTGGAGGGATTTTGCTTGTTTCTCGTCTAGAGTTTTATTCTGGAGAGAACTGAACAAGTTTAAGGGGAAAAAAGTTGGGTTGTTCTAGGAGTTTTCTGAAGCAGGTTTGGGATGAGATTTTTAAATCAGTAGTACAGATCTGGAGGTGGCTCCTATTTATGACATCTCAAATATTTGGACAGGCTACTTTTTAATTATTTTTTTTTAATCTTCCAAAATCCTTCACTGCAAAAGTTGTAATCAGGATTTTGGATTGGGAGCCTGCTGCAAAGACTATATAAAGCTAAGTAAACAGCCATTGTATGTGGGAACCAACAGATGTCAGCAGGCTCTGCCTCTAGTTCTTGAAAAATCTGGGAAAAAAAAAAAAGTAGTTATAAAAATTAGAGGAGTTTTACTAATAATAATGGGAAATGCAGCTTCTGACATGTAGCTTATGGAATAAAATGTCAGAAGAATCATAGAATCATAGAATGACCTAGGTTGGAAGGGACCTTAGAGATCATTTAATCCAAGTGCCTGAAGTTTCCTTTTAGGACATAACTTGCAGATTGAGTGTCATCTCTTTGTAAATGCTTCTGAAACTGAATCTGGAGTTACAGACTCGGTTTCTAAAAAGCTGATGGTTTATACTGCTGTTAGTGAAAACCAGTAGTGCCACTGTCCTTGAAGGTGCTTCGATATAGAGATTCCTCTTTCCGTGTTTGTGCCATCCCACAGTAGAAATTTCTGTCCTTGTCTTAATGTCTTCAGTAATTAAGAAACAGGTATTCTTGATTAGCTTTATAGGACCTACTTTGTTAAATCCATCATTAGGCAGATCAACGAAGCTTAACAAAGGGGAAGGCAAACTCTTAAAGGAAAAGAACTCCCACTACTGAAAAAAAATAATTGCAGCTTGAAACCCCCGGGTATTGGGGAAGGATCAAATTATGGTTTTGATAGTCTTTTGAAAGAAGAATCGTAATTTTTAAAGCAATCTTTGGATACAATTTCAATAAGATGTATCACTGAATATGCTGTAGAGGCAACTTGAAGTGAATTGCCAATACTCAGTAATGAAATGTTTAAATCGTAATTTCTGGGTGGTTTTTCTCTCAATTTCCACTGCCTTTTGGATATTTTTTTTTTTGGTAGTTTTACAGGAGAGAGGAATCGTGTTCTAAAAATAAGTCTTAAGAAGTGCAGTAAAAGTGACAGTAATGCCTTCCGCTTTTAGAAGCAGATCAAGATAATACTTTTCCTGCTTGTGTCTCTGATGTTTTGTGTCCACAGAACAATCTAGAGGCAAATGGCTGCCCTTGGGCTTTGCTAATCCAGGAGATCAGCTGCCATAAATATTACCAGCATGGCGAAGGCAGCCTCACCACTGCCTGAGGTGCTCCGTTATCTGATGTTGGTTTGGGGTTTTTTTTTAGCTTGTGCTCTGAAGCATCTTTTGAGTTGACCAGTTGAAATATTTGACTCTACCAGTATCGTAAGATTACTCTTAAAATCACGACAACAGCTTCCAATTTGTATCCAGCGTGATTTGAAGTTAGATCAGTTTAGGGTGGTTAACCAAGATGCTGAATTGCTTCAGAGCTTTCACATGTAACTTTGTGACGCTTTGGGGGCATAAACGCACCACGCTGTGTTCTCCAGGGAATTCTCGGACTTGTTTGCAAAGACGAGTTCTCAATTTTCTGATGCAATCTTGTACCGCATTGTTTCCCATTAGCGTGAGATTGGAGACCTCTCTCTAGTTTTAGTCGAAAGGTACATTCTGGATTGTCACGGGGTTTTAAGGGAGGGAAAGAATTTAGAAGAAATTCTTGGAAGGCTTAATATTTATATGCAAAAACTCAGTGTAACACAGATACAGATTAAATACTCTAAGTGTTGCCTTCCTGCATTACTTAAAAATTCAGATTTTAAAATTTAAAGAAAAAAAAAAGTACTATATGCTGCTTTTTTTTGGTTTAAATTAGCAAATAACTTCTTTGACTCCATATCTAAAAGTAGCACCCACTTAGAAATTGCCAGAGAGAGATGGTGGATTACCAATAAGGTAAGGAGTTGGGGTTTTTAATTGAGTTTAGGGTTTTTTGTGTTTTAATTCACTGTGAGGAAATGGAAGAAAATAATGAAATCTTTGTGGAACAAATCCGTCAAAGACCTTGAATGCTAACGGAGATAGAGACAGGGGTTCCCGTTTTGGTCAGTGAAAATTCAGTAGAAACTCAAAGAGTCTTTGTTTTTTAATATTGTGTCAATAACAGGATGAATTAAATGTATGTTCTTGGATATGATTATTTTCCGAGCTATATTGACCTAAAGCTTGCTGTAAAAGTCTGCGGGGAAAAAATTATGCCTTTCCATGGTAGTGCCCATAAAAAGGCTGAGGAGCAGAAGAGGATCCAAATAACTTGTATAATGAAGCAAGTTAATGAGAATTCCATGAAGGAAATAAAATGTTGTATTGCAATTGAAATTCAATCTCTCTGTATTTTGGGTGCTGGTCAGTAACTGTGTTTATAGGTGGGACTCTTCTATTTAATTTATGCTTGTGGTGCACTTCAAATATGAGCGGTTGCCCCCCTTCTTTTAATTTTTCCTTTCTTACCAATCTAAAATACCTGGCACTACTTTGATACGAGTGTCCTCTTTTTCCTAGCTCAGCGTCTTTGTGAAACCTGCTTGGGGCGAATGCAGTACTCGGAGAAGTGGGTGGAATCTCCTTGAATAAAGGAAACGATGGAGGTGCCAACAGCCTGCAGTCAAGATAATGGTACTCATGAGTTTCACATCCCTTTGAACAAAAACTGACAAACGGTTTTATTCCTCGGTGTCTGCAACTCTTCTTCCATTGAGTCACGTCTAGAAGTATCGCTACTTAATAATTGGAGTGATTCTTGCTGTTATAACGGTGGTACCGGAACAGAATACCTGGCATTTGTTACTGGCTTATAAAGTCAAAGGTCTCTGCAGCAGTATCAAGAATAAGGAGTAACTTTTAAGAGGGTTTTTTGTAGTTTTGGTTGGTTGGTTTTGCTTAAGGAAATTATTCTCTGTAGTTTGAAAGTTTGTGCTTTTGCATGGAACGTCTTGGTCTAACTGAGCCCAGTTTGATATAGGGATAGCATTCTAGGAGCTAATTAGTACAAATCATCTCAAAAAGAGGCAACCAGTAAGGAGGAAAAAATCTTAAGTGTCTGCACCACAGGTAATGTTCTCTTAGGCACTTGGAAGTTCCTGACGAAGAGAATGCTTGTAAGAAAACCATGTTTTGGGAGATTTTTCCCTATAGGGCTCACAAGGTTCACTGAGTTTACCTTTTTTGTAAGCCCTTAGATGTCTCCTTTCCGAAAACAGATGATTCTCTCGATAATGAGGTACATTTCCAAGCTTTCCCAGTTTAGATACTCGATAATTCTGCCTGATGATTACGGTAAACGTTCCATCTGCAGAAACTTAGCAGGCAAGGACCTGTATAAATTCAAGCATAAGGAAAATACCTCAGCGAAACTAAAGCTGAAGATAGATCTCGCGTAAGTGTTGGTAACATCAAGGTCTAGGGCTGATATAGGAAACCTGTCAATGGCTCTAAAAATTGCGCTTGGGAGAGAAGTGAAAAAGCTTAGCCGTGGTGACTGGATGATAGCCACTGATGATATTGTCTGTAGCAGAGAGTACTCAGCTCTTCTGGGTCTGAGGGATGAGCTTTAGTTTTAAGAAATTACTGGTTTGACTTCGGCTGATGTAACTCTAGAATCTCCTAATGTCTTGGTAGTGTTTCGACATTTGTTGAGGTTTGGGGCTCAGCTGACCACTAAAGGAATGGGCAGATGCACTCTTAACCTTTCTCCCCGCTGCAAAGGAAAGGGAATAAAGCACAGAGGCTCTACAGACTGGAAAACTGAAACAGCTTTAATAGAACAATAATAGTGAGGAAATAATGAAACGTACAAATATATACAACACCAATATCAAACCCACCCCCCAATAGCAGTCACCACCGATGCTGCAGAGTCCCAGCAAGTCCCAGGCTCAGCAGCAGGAGGGGAACTGGAAGTTGGATTTGGGAACTCGGGATCATGATCAAAGGCAGAGGAAAGGATGGAGTCCTCCTTGGACAACAGCCGTTGAAGGAGAGGCTTAACCCCTGTGATCAGTTTATACTGAATAAGACACATATGGAATGGAACACTCTCGTTGGTCACCTGTCCTGTCTGTTACCCCCTAGAGGTGCAACCTTTTACTTCCTTGTGACCCCTCTTACTCCCCGGCGCCCCCAACGTGGTACACAGGAGCCAGCAGTGGCCTTGGGCACTGCAGGAATAAGTATCAGCCAGAGCCTTTCTGCATCCCAGTGCCAGGCAGTGGCTGTAACACCAGGTGTTATCACTGCCAGCAGCACGCACTGTCAGCAAAAACCTGCTGCTAAAAAACCTCAGAAAGTCTTTTAGAAGAGACTGAGCTGAAAAGTAAAATCACAGAATAGAATTTGGTGGCTTCAGGGCGTGTTTTAGTAGTCGTGGTGGTGTTGGGTTGACTTGATCGCAGAGGTCTTTTCCACCCTTTATGATTCTATGAACAGGTTCCATTCACCTCAGACCAGGACAGCACTTTTCTTTTATTACAGTATTTCTCGTTGAAACGTGTCAAGTTTAACAAATAATTATAAAGGGAACTCTCCTGTTACGACTGTACTATATGATTACTTAGACACTAAAAAGCAAGAGAGACAGCTCGTGCTTACGAAAATAAGTAGGTTGAGAACCTACTTCCCTCTGACATGCAGTGGGAGCCAGACACCCAACTCTTGGGAAGAGTATTACATACCAGAAAAGATTTGTTCTCATTTCTAAGGTAGATTTAAAATCTGTGCGCTCACAAAAATCCAGTTTCTGTCTAGGCCCGGTTATGTGTAACATTTTACTTATTTGTCACCTCTTAACTTCTGTTCCTAACAGCTCAAGTGCTGCTTCTATTCGCAGCAATTCTTCCCTTTTCCTGGGATGTGGTGTTGGGGGTCTGACAAATCTATGTGTTTGGCAGGAATTTGTGTTTTCGGTAGCGATATTCTATAAAATGTCTGCGGTTCTCAGGAGTGGAGAGAAAACAGATATTCTCTGGCCCAACACAGTGGGTCATCCAGAGGAGAAGCCTGTCAAATGAACAAGACAATTTTTTATGTTTACCTCTTCTCAGTAGGAGGCATGAGGTTGAGGCCAGACTAGTATAAACCTAACCCTGCTGGTTAATAATAAAATAAATCTCTTGGGCAACCAACTTGATTGCAGGAAATAAGCAAAGCAGGCAAGGAGCGCGCTTCTTAGAAGTATAAAATGCAGAAAGGTGATTTTTCAAATGCCTGGGTCACTGGTTTTGGTTGGTCTTCTGTTTGTACTGAATTGTCCTGCGCTTTTTTGTTTCTTGGACTCAGGTATATCTCATGTTCTGACTCTAGTGCTACAAGAACTGAGTTTGCTCTGTAAAAGAGATGTCAATGGCGTTGGTATGTTATATGACCTGCTCAGATCTCGCTGGCTGCAAGCACTTTTAAAGGTAAAGTAAAATTCAGCTCTGAAGGCAAAGGTTTCTAGAGAACAATCTCTAGGGGATGGCTCCTTTATTTTGCCACATCAGGACAATAAATACTTATTTACACTAAGGGCTGGTAGTCCTAAGTTAGTCTTAAAATCAGCAGTTAAAGTGAACAAAACCACTTTTGCTTTAAAAAAAAAAATAAAAAAATCTCTTTAATAATGTCCCAGGCATTAAAGCTATTCTACTTTACTCCCTCGTGGTAAGGCTAGGGGGATGGAGACGTGAGCTGAACACAGACTGCTCAGCTGTCTTTTCTAATCTTCATTTTCTGTGTGGCTATACATCCCACGTTCTGGCATGTATGCTTGTGAATTATTTCCCCCCTCTGTGCTGATGTGATGCATAGTTGAAGATTTTATATTGTTACAGAACAGAGTTTTGACTGGTGTGTTTCTCTTGAAGGAAAATTGGATCTCTTAGACAAATTCTGTACAAATTCTGCACAATTTCTGCTTTAATAAGTTGGTTTACAATCTTTAAATTTTAAAGAAGAAAAGCTTGTGGTGGATAAGTATGTCCATTAAAGCTATTTTAAATACAGCAATTTATTTTAAGTTAAATTTACTTTGTTGATCATGCCTGCAACTAGGGGAAGGAAGCAAGCTACAAGTCAGAGTATTGGCGTTCTCAGGCTATTGTCCTGTGTAACCAACTTTTTCATATTGGAAAATTCAAAACAACAGCATAACTGGCTGACTGGTAGTAAGGAAAGATGACTTATAGACTTAATTCTAGATGCATTAGACCTTAAGAATTGAGATTGCAAGCCTTTTGGCTCTAGTTGTGCTGAAAAAACCTTAGCAATGCAATATTGTCCAGTATGTGTTGTGGATGTATTTATGTAATCACGTGAACAGATCGTGGTATCTTTGCTTTGTCTTGGCACGCCATAGATTTATGAATGCCTCCAACACTATCTGGGAAAAAGACCGGTTCCTGTCACCCTGCAGGCCCGCGCGTTGAATCGTGAGGTAGGACTGTGTACACGGACTGTGCTGCTTTACTCATTCATGCCACAGCAGTCAGCTCGGCTTTCATTGCATTAACTTTTATTGCATTAAGAGAAGTGGGAGGGTGAGAAATGTGTACGGCTGTGCTCGCTAGACTGCGTGCACCATATGTTCATTACACACCATTTATTTGTTTTAACCACTAGCCTTGTATGTATTTATTATTTGCTCGGTGACTGTGGTTCAGTGTGAGGGCTGCAATCGAGCAGCCTGATTTAAGGCTTTGGAAAAGCTTTTTGGATTTTCCTAATTGTAACAGCTGGTTAATTAATAAATTTCTGAATTGGTGAAAGAGTTAATCACTAAGCGGAGAAGCTGACGCTAGTGCTGGAATTGGTGGAGGCATAGGAGAAAAAAAAAGTCATTTGGAGCGCATGGCACTGTGCCTGAACTAAGTTAAGCCCGACTGAACGTTGTGCCCCTGTGGTCGTATTGTCCAGTTCTAAAGCAAACTGCACGGAGATGGATAACGCGGGGGGTCGGCACTCACCATTCCTCTCGATTGCATGTAGAGCTTCCTAAATTCATTGTCCTCCAGAACCAGTTTCTGTGCTTTCTCTCTTACTTTTCTTTCTTCCTTACCAGGTGGTAGCGTTACTGCGTGAAGCCCCTCAGTCTGGAGAGATCAAGGAACTAAGACAACTGCTGTGTGCTTCACACCTCAAGGCAAGTCCTGCGTCAGGAAAGAGAAAGTTTGCTGGCAGAGCTGTCTGCGGTGGGAATGGAAACCCGTGGCCAGGTGTTCCCAACAATTGGCCAAGGAACCGAAAAAGGCGCAGCTTCCTAGTCATGAGCTAACTGAAATCGCGTGCGGGCCGTGTGTCTGCAGTACCTGCAGTGGGCTGCAATTTAATTAAGGGCTATATTTGAGAGAGGGATTTCTTACAAAGTTAAATTCTGAGCGGTTGATGCAGACATGTAAAACTAAGTTTTCCTTGTAATTGCAAAACCTGCATTCTTTACCACAGAGCTTCAGGGTTTCATCTTTTGTAAATCTTCCAGAAGAAGCAGAGAGAGGAACTTAAAACTTCATTTCGGAGTGGAAAGAGGAAAATGCCGACATGTGAAAGGGATCTGCATTCACATAGGAACTTGCTCGCTCACGTCTGTTTTCCGGCAGTCACTGTTTAAAGGTGTTCTCCTGCACGATCTTTGCTTACGGGTCGGTTGTTGGTTTGCTTATTTTCGTTTGCAATAGGCCTTGTTATCTGCTCATGATATTGTGGCCCAGAAGGATTTCGAACCCGTCCTTCCACCGCTGCCAGACAACATACCTGAAAACGAGGAAGCCATGAGGATTGTCTGCTTAGTGAAAAACAACCAGCCTCTGGTGAGGAAGCCTTCGGCCGTCTGCCTCAAATTATTTTAGCTCACGCGAGCATTGATAACGCATCACACGCATATTCTTTCCAGGAACGTCACAGATTACGAGCACTGATAATGCATCGCACGCATATTCTTTCCAGGAACGTCACAGATTGTGTGCGTTCTTGTCTGATTTTTACAGAATCGCAAGAATTGTTGGGGTTGGGAAGGGCCTTAGGAAACTAAGCACAGCTACAACTAGAGCAGGGTGTTCGGGGCCTTGTCCGCTCGGCATTTGGACATTTGGCCGCTGTTTTATATCTCGTGTAATGAAAATGCAAATTGGATTGAGACCTATTCCCTTGACCAAAGTTGAAAGGAAGGGAGGATAGACTCTGAAAAGTTCTTTAGAAATGATTAGTGCTTATAAGGAGAAAACATTGCATAGCTGAACTAATCTGTTTTAGGGCAAGATAGCTGTAATATCTGAGATCGAAAAGATTCTTCACAACCAGTCAGTGAGGTGTGAGGTTAGCGTGATGGAAGTTGAAGAGGTTGAAGGACGTTTTACTGACAATTATACGGTATCACTTGATCCGTGAGGTGTTCAAAATGTTGTGTCTTTCCAAGTGTTGTTGTCATTGCAGAGATCAGACTTGTGATGCTAAAGGAAACTCAGTGAGCTTCTTCAGTTACGAGCGCGTTTTTTCTTTGTTTTCAATTGCCAGGGTGCCACCATTAAGCGCCACGAGCTAACGGGTGACATAACGGTTGCCCGTGTGATCCACGGTGGGCTGGCAGACAGAAGTGGTATGTACGATTTGAAACAAAGCGGTACCAAAAAATTGAACTTGGAGTAAGGTGTTTGACGTAAGATAACAGCTTCTCCAGTTAGTCCTCCATTATAGAGCAAGAAGGACGTGTGCGTTGGGCAACACCGGAAATAGCGACAAGTTGCGGTGCCTTGGATTCTGGTTTCGTTCATTTTCGTAGGAATATGCTATGATTAAAACGGAGTCGAGGTACAAATCCAATTTTCATTCTGTATTCTTGGCACCATTACCTAAATAAATCTGTCGTGAGATTGTTTGGGAACATCTCAAATTGCAGGGTGGTACGAATGCCAGCAGCTCATGCCCTAATGGGGAAATGGAACACATACAGTAGTCTGTGATTCTCTAAGATAAGGAGCTGTAAGGAATATATAGTAATACTTTTTGGCACTAGTGTCTACTAAACACAGTAGTAGCATTACTTGCTAAGCAATCTTCCAAGGAGTTTCCTTGAAAATGTTTCTACTTTGTCTTCTTAGAATTGAATGTGTTCCTTGGGAGGTGTAACTAAAATGTAAAACAGCAGAAGTAAAGCTGGACTGTAATAATTATAAAATAGTTCCTTTTAGTATTTTCTGGCCTTTGCATGGAGAAGAAAACACAAAGTGTAAACGATGGCTAATTAAGTTCCTGGCTTGATTAATGTTTTAACTGAGCTGAAGGAAAAGGCAGAAGTAAACGATATTGAGAAGACTTCATACAGGATAGAGAGGAGTCCTGAGGTCTCCCTCTGCACCTGGAAGTTTTAAGGGTCTGATGTCGAGTCTCATGATCTGTTACATAATGGGTTTAGCTAGAACAGGCTCACGAATTACTTTGGAAAATGGAGCTATATTTTTTTCGGCTCCTTTTAAGGCAAATCGTCAATAGATTGTAAACGCATTGTGTGTGGGAAGTGGGGGGAGATACCAGAACTGAAGCGTACGAGCTTCTTGTGACCCACAGAAGCCTGCAGTCCTGTCCGGGGGCAATATAGCCTAAATCCAAACTGCCTCCCTGCATCCTTGGTACAGCGAAACTTCTAGCGCCGCCTTCCAGAACCATGGTGTGTCTGTGCCTCCTTGCCTCGCCTACCCGGGGTAACACTGCCGCTCTCCTTGTTTCGCTGCAGGGTTGCTGTATGCTGGAGACAAACTGGTGGAAGTAAATGGAGTTCCTGTTGAGGGACTTGAGCCGGAGCAAGTTATTAATATTCTGGTATTTAATCTTTTTGAAATATGTTATCGACTTTGTACCTTAAGAGTAACTGCGTGCTGTTTCTTTTAGACACGCACATGCTTTTAGAGGAGGAAGTCTGAAATTTGTAGCAGAAAACTCATGGTGTTTCCCTACTGTGGATGAAATTCACAACTACTCATGAAATAGAAGTGTTTGAAACTAGAATTAAATTTAACCCCTGTTCTGGATAAAAAAAGTAACGTATTGTGACTATTCCACCGGCAGCTTCTGGGAAAAATACTAATTTATTCAGACTTGACTGATTCCTGTTTTTTCTGGAAGCTCCTCTGGGTTAACATTACCTAAGGAAGTAGTAGAAAGATGCTGCTCCGATAAGAGTCCGTGTTACAAAATTCACTAAAGCAGAGTGAGTGAGCTTGTCAGCTACATGCCTCTCTTTGCAAAAAAAGGACAGCAAAAAAGCTTTCAAAATTGTCAAAATTTTCATGAAGAACTCTGCTGAGCTATCCCTGTTACTTACTCGTCATTTTACCCACAACCTGGCAGGGTTCTTCACTGCAAATTGTTAGTGCCGGTCCGTAACGTATTGATGTAATCAGTATTGAGTCTTTCTAGGTGTTATTTCCCTGGTTGTACTATTTCTTAAGTATAAGAAATACAAACCTTAGTGGAGTGCTTAGTTCTGACATATTTATAGTTTTTCCTCCCACCTTTACATCATTTGTCTGCTGCTAGTTTAAATTAAACCCTAAACTAAACCCTGCTGCTAATTCAAATTAGATGTCAGTAGAAAGATTTAGCATGAATTAATGTTGAAGTTATATATTTGTAAAGAAACGTAAATTTCGTAGAATAAAAATGTTTGGCAAGATTTTGAAGTTCCATTCTTAAGTTGTCTTTTGAAAAAACCCACAATATTGTCAGATTAAGTCTGTCTAAAATCTATTTGTAATATGGACATTACAGTAACCTCAAAGCCATGCTCTTTTAAGCTTCTGCTGTCAGTGTTTGGTTATTTGTGTTGATTACCTCTCATATTTTAATAATTTTCTAATCGTTCAGGCCCTGTCTCAGGGGACAATTATGTTCAAATTAATTCCAGTTTCTGATCGACCTGTGAGCAACCAAACAACAGTAAGAGACTTTTTTTCTTTCTTTTTTTTTCTGGATTGTAACGTGGAATGGTGTGATACACAGAAAGAGTGTTGCTTAGAATTCCAGCGCAGTCCTTCGAGTGTTACCTGCCCGCTGGCATGAACACATTGCTGCGGAAGCAGTAAGGACAGTGTGCTGAAATAGAGTTGTGTTACAGGTGACGAAGACGTTTTCAGAGTGAGTTACAGGTTGCAGGTCAATTTTTTTCAGCGAGAATGAGACAGTTTTGGGTTGGTTGGTTGGTTTGTTCTTCCCCTCCCTTAATGAACAGCGAGGATTTGGGGCTTGATCTAGTATTTAACACTTCATCATGGATGAAGCAGCGGCAGTATCTGGCCCTGGGATTATGAAGCCCGTGTTGTTTCTGTTCTAAACATGCCTTACTCTTGTATATTTTCTTCCCCAGCTCTATGTGCGAGCGATGGCAGACTACTGGCCCTTGCAGGATCCTGCCATACCATGTGCTGATGCAGGTTTGCCTTTTAAGAAGGGTGAAATACTGCAGATTGTGGACCAGAATGATGCTCTCTGGTGGCAGGCCAGGAAGGTTTCGGATCTCAGTGCCTGTGCTGGACTTATACCCTCAAACCACCTTCTTAAAAGGTAAAACAGTCTTAATTTTTCTGATTTCCAGTTCAAAAATTAGCCGGTTATTCAGACATTTTGCTATTTAAAATTCTCGTAAGTTCTGTACCAGTATGACCGAGTGACATCTGACAAATGTCTTTTGTCTTTCTGTTCTCCAAATTCTTGCTGAATTTTTAAAGGGTACCTGTGTACGACAAGGGTGCCTCTGTATTACAAGCTTTTAAAAGCATCTTAAACTGACGTCCAAGACATTTGCAGCCGTTGCCTAGTCCCTGAGCTAGTTGCTAAGACATCTACTGGAGCGTAGCAGGTGGAAGTTAAGGGGCCCCCGACTGTTGAGGACCATCCTCTGTGGTTTGAAGGTTGTGACAGAGGCTGCAAGCGAAGAGGGTTTGTGCAGTGGTGGAGGCAGGAGTACTGCTACCCCCAGCAGCACACTCTCCTGCTTCCACAGTATGCCTTATCTTTCTGTCCTTATGCATTAAGTGCAAAATCCTCTCAGTACTTTTTTGGGGCTGCTGATTTGGAAATTGCCTTCAGTTCTGATCACGTCAGCCTACTTTCAAGACTTTGAAGTGGGCTAAAACGTCGGTGATAGATCCATTCTTGGTGTCTTCTGGCGGCTCAATATTTACTGATCTTACGCGTAAGCAGTGAACCTGACTGGAGCATGATGTGCCTGTGTTTTGTTTCTGTAACTGTGAGAAATTTGTTTTTATGTAGGAAGCAGCGGGAATTCTGGTGGTCTCAGCCTTTCCAGCCCCATCTCTGTCTCAAATCATCAATGTGTGAGTGAAAAGTTACTTGAGTGGTAGTGTAGGAAAGAAAGGTCTTGCCTGTTCCCAGGGGTACTGCAATACAAGCTCATACAACTTGGTTAAATTCAAAAACATTGTTTCTGGAGCCGTATTGTAACCTCAGAAATTTTCCTGTCCCCAGGAAAATAAAAACTTGATAGTAGTTGCACCTCCAGTACTGCTGGTGGAGGTCGTTGTCTCCAGTGTACTTGGCATCTGACTGTGAAAGAAACTGTGACTTCAACTCCTTCTGAAGTCCCTAAGATCTAGGAGCAATTCTGCAGAGCCAATCCTTCCTAGGAGAAGTGGATGTGACTAAGTCCTGAGGTGACAACTGCAGTAGCCTGGCTTTCTAGGGACACAGATGACAGTTCTGCACTGGAAGTTGCCATGTGATATGTTTAGAATGTTTCTTTGTCGTAAAAAATCTGGAAAGAAAGCTAGAACCTCCTTCCTTGAGGTGTAAGATAAGCTATGATACCCGTGAATTTTTGTGGTGGCATTATCCTCTGCCAGCTATAACTTTCTGTAAACATGCAAGTATTCCCAGACAAAGGATGTTCTTCCCGTTTTCTCTCTCCTCATTTTCTTCTACAGTTCTTTATACTTAGCATAAAATTCATTTTTCTCTCGTGATAACTCCCGGACTGAGTGTGTTTCACTGCCTAGGGTTCTTCTTGCACTGATTGCTTTGTTCATTAGAGCTGGGGCTCTCTTTCACCAAAATTTTATTGCATTTTAACTGCTTCAATGGATATGCCGTGGGCAGTAAGCACTGTGGAAGAAGGTAGGAGATCGTATCTGGACAACATTGCATTCCTGTACCTGGAATTAATATAGCACATGGCTTTACAGGCTTTTTAAAGCTGTGAGGCATTTTGGTTAATGCATGCAAAAGAAGCCCAAGCTCTGGGCATTTTGTGTGCTTAGCATAACTGAAATCAAGCCACTTTTCACTTGAAATAGTAGAAGCTTATGTTGCCTGAAAGTGGAAACTTAAGCAATGCGTTACCTGGTGGGGAACAGAGTCTGGATGGGTTGCTTTGAGGAGGAAAACACTGGATTTCCTCTTTCTCTTTTCCTCTCCCTCTTTCTCTCCCGTCTTCAGCAGCTGACCTGAGCAGCTCCAAGAGAGGATCTCTTTAAAGGATACACATGGGCAGAATCTGGTTGACAAATGCCCTGACACTTGTCCTGTAACTGGAAAATAGCTCAACACACAAACAGTGCAGTATTGTGCACCATGAGATTACCCGAGCCCACAAAATTACATTTCAAGGACGAGAACTGATGGAGAGGGAGTCGAATAATTATTATTATTTTTTTAACATAATAATAAAATCAAGCAAACAAAGCACTTTGAGTGAAGCGTGTTGTAAAGAGACACACTTCTAAAAGCTGCAGGAGAGAAAGGAGCGAGTGAAAAACTGTATTCTGTCGCGGTAACGCGTAGTAATTAAATTTCCACAGAAAGAGAGTGACAGCCGTGTTAAAATTTTTATTATTTCAAAAGGAAAATTCAAGTTAGATGTGTTTGCCACAAGCCCTCTGGAGCTCTAAAGAGGAGACTTTTGCTCACTAAAGACAGGCAACATCAGTAAGTTGGAGTTAACAAAGTCCTTAAAGGTGTCTAAAGCTGATCTGCGCTTCAAATATTTTCTTTCTGATACCTGAGTTCAGTCTTGTAAGATCTGTAAAGATTTTTTCCTCCCTAGCATTTTTCTGATTTAGATGATTTTTATTTTTTTTTCCTTACGTTGATCTCTAGAGGATGACATGAAGATTGATGAGAAGTGTGTGGAAACAGGTAACCAAATTCACTTGAGATTATTCCATTTTCTTCAAGGTATTTGCTAGTTCAAGCCTCATTTTGCTTCCCAGATAAAAACACTCCCTCTAGTGAATTTAATGGTAGAAAATTCTATTTTTCATCCTATAGTAGTGTATTAAAACGAGCTGTTTGCAGTTGTGGTGTACAGTGTTCATAATGTTGTGCCAGAAAGAGGGACCACCCCCAAAAATATCTGCCTGAATGAGATCCAGCCTATTTGATGCAGGATTTGGACTGTGGCTGTAATGTTACCGGAGTTTTTTACCCGTTGGAGAGTTAATGCCGTAGATGATTGTAGTCTTGGAGAACCCACGCGATTCCTTGCTGAGAAACGGCTCTGGAGACTGTTTTTAGGTGCTGAGCCGGAATAGGTTTTTAGATGTAAATAGTCCATGTGAAGACTCTTAGCTTGACTTGCTCCCCAAAGCGACACAGTTCCCTCTTCCTTCTCCTGAGGTAGTTCAGAAAGCTCTCGTGGAGGGATGGGATCCCGTAGGACTGCGTGGGAGGGCAGACAGCTCATTCAAGTAGGGTGAACTCTAATTTGCTAACTTGGTGTGGAGGGAAGTGGGGAAAGTACGTGTGAGACAGACTGATGGGAGCCGGAATATTGATTTCTGATTCTAAAATTCTATAGGAAGAAAAGAATTACCTTGTTAATTTGTTTTAATGTCTTTGCTATCTGGATTACTAAACAAGATGAGGAAACATTTGAGTCTGGTAAGTTCTTCTAAGCTAATTCTAAATTCCTTGCTATTGCCCTGCTGCAAGAGAGGTGTCCAGAGACAAGCAAATGTCTTAAAAACAAGCAGGGGACAGAAACCAGAATGACGTTTTAGCTTTAGAAGCCATTCTGCCTTCCAAAGCCATTATGTAAAATCCCGTTGCCTTAAGACTTCCTCTTGCTCTCTGATTACCTTAGTAGTAAGGTTTTGGTCCTGCTATCTCACACGCGTGAGTGCTTCTTCTTGTGCATCAGTACCAGGTCTGTTTATCCAATCCTGATCAGTGTACGTGTGCGAGCTGTGGCAGCAGGGACTGCGCTGATGTCAGTGGATAATTGGATTACCTGAGGTTAACGGAAGCCTGAGTTCCCAGTCCCCTTAGGAGGTGATGTGGGAAAGAGGAGAGAGCTGGTCTGAGTTCTTAATTGTGTGCATGGCTGGCACACAGGAAACAAAAATGCTTTTATAAAATTAATGATTTATATATAAGACCTGGGGGGCAAAATGGAAAAAAAAAAAAGGCACTGATTGACTGTAGGCACACTGGGGTTTAAGTCTTCTAAGATAAATAATTTTTCTACTAAAATAAAAATCTGCTGCTGCTCAACTTCTTGTCTGAGATGTTTGGTAGCCGTGGGGAGAACATTCCACTTTCCACCTGCTCTTCTCCACAAGGGTCCTACTTGCTACGGTAGGATCTTCTCTTATCACAAGTGGTTTGTTCTGCTCCACCTCCCAAGCGATGCCCGAAGCTTTAAAGGCAGAACCAGCAGCAGGATGGGATTACTCTTGCAAATCCTACTCACTGCTCAGTGCTGAGTCAGTTTTCTGCTGTATCCAGACAGACAGAGAAATAAAGGTGTAAATACGTGCTGTCTGACTTGTTAATTTAACCAGTAGCTCAACATCTGTGAGATGTATTTTGCAAGTACAATACTGACACGGATGCTATAGCTGAACCCCTCGTTCTTTGAGAACTGAGAATTCACGCTCAAACAAGCATATTGTAGCTTTAAAGCCTGCAGCACCTGTCTCCTAGATGCGCTGGATGATGCTGGTTGGATTATTTTTATTTTTTTTTAATATTAGTATAGACTGTCTTCTCAAAACTAATTCTTTTTGTCTGTCTCTTACCTGAATGTGCAGAAGAGCTTAAAGAAGGTAACATAAACTTTTTCTTTTTCCCCTTGTCTCCTGTAAGCAGTAATCTATTAGAATTTATCTATCTTTATTGTATTAACCAGGAGCTACCACTCCTCTTACAATACCGAGTAGCTCAATTGCTTGTTCCCTGTAGGATTCCACGCTGTGCTCCAGAAGGTAGATGAAGCAGAAATGCTCAGAGGTTTGAATGATGGGTCAAAAGAGCTGAAGATAGAAATGACACAGGCTGAGCAGTACTCTGACCTCGGCCCTGAGCAGTTTTGTGCCAAGTAGGTTTTTCTATAATCAAACAAGGAGTTGTTAGAACGTAAAGAAATGTAAGAGCAAAACTGTATTTTAAAGGAACAAATAGCGAAGAGCGTATAAGATGTGAGAGTAACTAAAATGCATCAAATTCTGTTTTGATACTTGCCACAATTATAACTGTCAAAGAAACTAGTGCTGAAAGACGGTACGTTTGGTGCTTTGCAAATGAAAATATTGCTCTTGCCTTGGAATGATTACTGCCTTTAAGGGTATGCCTGTGTCCCCTGCATCTTGTTCTTGCTTTAACAAGACCTGAATGAAGGGAATGCACAGCTTGGATAACTACCCGCGTGCTTAGGGGAAAATCAGGAGTTCTTTTTGAAGAAAAATCAAAATGTACACCATTTTTTCCCCCTTAGTTTTCATATCACTTTACAAAATAGTTTCTAAACTGTTAGAGCACTGAGCTATTCAGAAATTGGTATTTTTGCGCCTTTTAGGAGAGATTTCATTTACAGAAAATACATACAGAGCTTTAGGAGGCTCACCCAAATGGTTAAACCTTCCCAAGGAACTGCATGAGAATGGGGACAAAAAGAGTTGGAGCAGACAGATTAGTCTGGGATGTTGGAGGATGGATATCACTGATCTAAAGGTGGTTAAGAAATAATGAAGTCACGTCTTCATTCTGCCTGAAAGATCTGAGCAGATGCACATTTCGTTTTCCAAGCATGCTATTTCTGCAGAAACAGTTATATTTAATTTTTTTATTTTGGATTCCTACTTTTCTTAGGAATGAAACAAATAAAATGCTAAGTTTCAAATCTAATTTAGCAAGGAAAGACTTTCTAAGTTGAATTTTTACCTTACAGAAGCATTGGTCCTTTGAATTGTTTATTGTTCTTGTGGAATATGTGAATATTTTGTGTTACGGAGTATTGTGCTTTTTAAAATTAGATTATGCGTGGTACTTCCATGTGTTCACTGAAACACTGTTTTTCATTTGGATCGGCAATAATTGTTACCCATCTAGCTCTTAAGCTTTCACTGTTCTTTTTTGATGTCACGAGTATTTATTCTTCATATTATAGAAGAGGAAGAATTTGGTGAATTTGGACAACGAGTCTTTATTGGTACGCACTGACTAAAGATAAGTAAGCTGCCTGGGGCTTGACCTAGATTAAATGCTTGTCTGAAAAATAAAATGCTTTGTTCTTTATTTCACCCAAATACTGAATTGAATTCTACTTGCTCTGTTTTCCAACCTCCTAGAAGTTGCTTTCCCCCTGCTAATGCCAATTCTCTCCCTTTAAATCTCTCTTCCTGGTTTCTACTGAGACATGGCCACCACTATTTCGACCTGACTGGCTGTTAAGATTTCGCTTCCCAATTAATTTTGTTAGACTGTAGTGCTGTCTGTCATCCATTGAGGATAAACATAAGGATTTTCATGAGACAAGTAGAACTAAAAGTGAAATTTCCGGAGTTGGATAAGGTGGAGCAACAAACCTATCCCTGTAACTAAACCATAGTGACCTTCCAAATACTTGGATTCATTCTGGAGGCTGGAGTAAATGCTTTAGGAGAGTGAACCAGCCACCCCATCAAAAAAACGGCCAAGCTGTTCTCTAGTGACGCTTTCTGCGGCCAGAAACTTCTCCTTTGGCTAGTTTTGGGGGATCTTTTGGGGGTCTGTCATTCTGGGCTAATCTTCAGGTGACTTTCAGTGAGATCTGACCTCCTCTTTAGCTGTCTTTTTAATGCTCAATGTGCAGCAATGAAATTCACCAACTCGCACCCTGGCAAAAAAAGCTCAAAAACCCCCCCAGTATGTTGTTTGGCTTAGAAAGAGACATTCCAGACTACGGAAGTAGCTGCCTGCCTCTCGGGCGGATTTTCCACACTGATGTCTTTGCCCCTTTACAGCTGGCTTCCGCAGAAGTATGCGCCTGTGTCGCAGGAAGTCCCGAGCCCACCAGCAGTCGTGTTACGCTCGCTGCCCCAGCAGCTGTTACAGCACCCTCGCAGCTCCCTACGAAGAGGTCGTTAGGTACCAGCGGCACCCGACGGACCGCAACAGACTAATTATACTAGTGGGTAAGAGGTTAATGCAAATTCCCTAACCTGTAACGGAGCGGGGGAGACAGTCGGTCGTGGTCTGATCCGCCAAGGTTCCCTCCCAGTCATGGCAGTGGCTGCAGACTGTGCAGGCAGCTCTCAAAGCAACGTTTCATGGAATCACAGAACGCGCAGGGCTGGAAGGGACCTGTACAGGTGATCTAGTCCAGCCTCCTGCAGTGAGCAGGGACATCCTTAACTGGAACAGGTTGCTCAGAGCCCCATCAAGCCTGGCCTTGGATGTTTCCGAGGATGGGGCTTCTACCTCCTCTTTGGGCAACATGGGCCAGTGTTTCCCTACCACTCATTAGTTTAAATCTGCCTTTTTTTAGTTTAAAATCATTACTCATTGTCCTGTTGCGACAGATCCTGCTAAAAAGATTGTCCCCATTTTTCTTATAGGCCCCCTTAAAGTACTGAAAGGGTGCACTAAGGTCTTCCTGGAGCCTTCTCCAGGCTGAACAAGTCCACCTCTCTCTGCCGCTCCTTATAGGAGAGATGTTCCAGCCCTCTGATCATTTTTGTGGCCTCCTCTGGACCTGCTCCATGTCTTTGTTGTGCTGGGGGCCCCAGAGCTGGACACAGCGCTCCAGGTGGGCTCTCACCAGGGTGGAGTAGCAGGAGAGAGTCGCCTCTCTCAACCTTCTGGCCACAGTTCCACTGAAGGGTATGGTTGGCCTTCTCGAGCTGCAAGCACACATTGACAGCTCGTGTCCAGCTTCTCATCCACTAATTTCAGGAACGATTGTCTATAATTAGACCCTGGTATTGATTTTAAAGTTTAATGTATGTATCGTCTTCATTGCTTGACGTAATGAATGTTTCAAAAAAAGAAAAAAAAGCAGAGTCCTTAGGAGAAGCTATACAGTTAAATACAGTTATGAATGCTGGTTGGTAATGAATTTTATTAGGGAAATGGCTCAGTTTTATATTCAGTTGAGACTGGTACAGAAATGATGAGAAAATATTTGTAGCTTACTGGAAAACATCTTTCCACAGAGGCATTTCTACAGCCAGTGTTAAATGCATAGATACAGCAACAGTAAGGAGAATATTTTTTAATTAAACTCCAGACTAGAAAAATCTAGAAAATGGAGGAATGCGAATGCAAAAAGTGCCTCTTTCAGTAACATTAGTCACTTTTCCAACTTTTCAGGTCCCGCGGGAGTTGGTGTGAATGAGCTAAGGCGCAGGCTTATCGCAAGTAACCCACGACAGTTTCAAAGTGCCATACCTCGTACGTAGTTATTTGTCTTTCCCCGCCACCTCCTTCAAACGTGATTAGGAAGCGTGAAGTACCTCCTTCTCGCCTTTGTGTTTTCATACACTCTTTGCTGTATGGTGTGAGGTTTTTAAATTTTTTTTTTCAAGCTCTACTGCCAGCCAGAGTAATTTGCTTTTTTAAAAGGGTTAGTTGGAACTCTTATCTTTCTCCTTATTTTGGCAAATCAGTCAAAGGTATTTTCAAAGTACATTTCTTGAGATCGTTAAAGCTTTATGTAGCGGTATAATATCTGCATGATTGTGTTTAATTTTGATATTTCCATTTCCTGAATTTAAAAATAAGAATGTTTCTTGGGGATATTTTAAGTCCATAGTGTTTGAGTGATCTTATAGGAGAGTGAAGGCAACAGAATTTGGTGCTTAATAGGCTTTGCAGTTTTTCTTATTAACCTTTGAGTCTCAGATGAGACGTACACAGCTTAATTCCTGACATAGCAACTGAAGTTGTTTCTACCTGTGTTTATTTGGTTCTTGTGATTTGGATAAGCGAACAGAAAATGTATGAAACTGACGTTGGTTGAAAATTTCTGAATTCTTCTGTGCTTAAGATTCCAGATATGGAGAAGGTGTGAGTGTGGGAAGGCTTGTGGGATGTTTCCAAACGAGCTTTGATCGATTTTGCCCTCAAAGAAGTAAAAGCATAACCAGTTCCAAAGCAGTTCCTGGTTCGAGTCACAGATATTGGGACTAAACCATTCTCCTTCCACTCTAGGAAGTACTTATGTGCTTTGCTTGACGAGGCTTTTGCTCTGGATTAACAAATGGAAATGACTCACTTTATTACTTATGACAATACTGATTTATAGTCCTTCTTGAAAGTTGTCTCACTTTAGTTAAAAAAAATTACAAGAATTTACCTGCAGTTCATACGTGTGTGTGTGTGTGTATCTCCTTTCAGACACCACTCGTGTTCAGAAGAGTTATGAAATGAATGGTCGTGAATATCACTACGTATCAAAGGAAACTTTCGAAAACATGGTGTATAGCCACAGGTAAGTAGGAGAGACAAATTACACTTTTGTTACCGTAAAATGTAATGTTTTGTGGTTAGGTCCCAAGTCTGGGCTTCTCTTACGGCATCGGTTTGATGTAAATTCAGGACAAACTACTTAATCCCACTGCTTCAAAAGGTACACGTGTGTCGCCGCAAATAAACTCCTCTACAACGAACCTTGGGATCCTTCTAAAAGAAGGTGGGATCTCTAGTCCTGAGCTCATCTGATGTGCTTGTAAGTTAGGAGTTTAACTCTTCTGGAAAGCAGACTGCTTTCTGAGCGCTGGGTCAGACCTGTTCCTGACCGACGGAATCTCTGCAGGGGTGACATATCTCCACGTAAACAGGTGACCTGTAAGGGCCAAACTTTCAAAAGCATCTGCTCCTCTCTACACATCCGTAATCCCTCTGAGACAGACCAGCTCAGTGCTAGAAGCTCCTTGACTTGTGCCAGGTGTTTTGAGATATTCTGATTTATGAAGTCAGTGATGCTATAGAAATGAAAAGCATTTTATCATTAGAATCGCAACCTCTAAACACACAACTTGTAACAAAGAGTTAAAATGTGTGCTTTGGAAATGTGTCGACTGTAATGGTTCTGATTTAGCAGGGAAGATCAAAGGTGGAGGTTGTTCAGCAGTGTTCGCTATGTTTGATGATCATTCCGTCTCGATCACTGAATTACATTTGAAAACTTCATCCTTAAACAGAACCATTTTCAGACTCGAGTGCTCTTTCATTTCTCTTCTTCCTTGCTGCTGTCGCAGAATGCTGGAATATGGGGAGTACAAAGGGTCCCTGTATGGTACCAGTGTCGACGCAGTGCGAACAGTCCTTGATGAAGGCAAGATCTGCATCATAGATTTAGAACCCCAGGTGAGTTGTAAAGGGGCAGGGAATCTCGAGTTTGAATCTCTTGGAAGGAATAATAATAGTCTGTACATTCTTGAGCTGTTGAAACGCTGTTAGTTTCTTTGTCGTGTTCTTCACTTGGGCTTACGGTGCTTATTAATAATAGATTATTCTTCGTGTGGGTCTTGGGGGGTGATGCTACAGTGACAAGTGTGTACAGATCAGTATTGTTCACTGAAGGCTGAGGGAGACCTTACCGCTCTCTACAACCACCTGACAGGCAGCTGCAGTGAGACGGGTGTTGGCCTCTTCTCCCCAGTGAATAGCCACAGGACAAGAGGGAACGGGTTCAAGTTGCGCCAGGAGAAGTTTAGATTTGGTATGAGGAAAAACTTCTTCACCGAAAGGGTGGTGAAGCGTTGGAACGGGCTGCCGAGGGAGGTGGTGGAGTCACCATCCCTGGATGTGTTTAAAAACCGGCTGGACGTGGCACTTGAGGAGAGGGTTCAGTGTTAGGGTGGTGCAGGGCTGTCGGTTGGACTTGATGATCATCTTAAGGTCCTTTCCAACCTTGATGTTTCTATGAATCTGTGATTTGTGTCCACGTCAGCAGCTGCATTATCTGGTGAAATGGTACAGACATGAGTCTTCATACTTGCTTAAAGCAAGGATTTTTGTGTGGGATATCCTCTTCCGAGCCCTGTTACCTGAGAGTTCTGTCCTGAATTAGCAATCTCTGAACATCTTTTGGTAAAAGCAGCAACTACTAAAGTAATTGAGCAAAAGCAGGAAATTGTCATGCATTTATTTCTCCTCAGAAGGAACTTAACAGCTGGGAGTAAGATGCTTGCACTTTTTCCTTTTTATTCTTTTTCTCCCTAGTTCTTTCGTTTTTATTCCCCTTTTTTCCTCATTCTCTCCACTGCTCTGCTGAAGTTGCAGAATGCTTATTAGCACCAGGGAATCTTGTGTAGCACAAAGATTTCCCAAAGCAGGATGCTTCCTTCCAGTCTGGACCAATAAAGGTGTACTTTTTCCAAAGGGAGCTCCCCAGCAGTTAAAAAATTCGGATTTCAAATTCAGCTTCAGTGTTGTTGATTGTAGAGATCCGATAATGACAATGTCCAGTCACTCGCTGGAGTTGAAAGCATCTTCTAATTAAGGTTACCAAGCAGAATTGATTGGTGTGTTACTATTGCTTTAACAGTGTCTGCTCCAGGGATTATTAGTGAGGGCATTTTAATGTAGGTGCTCCTGAAGAAGATTACTGCTGGGCCTGGAGATTACAGCCCGTTGTAAAAAATTAGCTTTTTTAAATGAGAGTAAAACTGGGATGAATGCCCTTGGAATACTTTAACTTCTTTTAACTCTTAATTTTCAGGGCATACAAGCAGCCCGGACTCATGAATTAAAGCCCTACATCATATTCATTAAGCCGTGCAGCATAAGCTGCATGAGACAGACTCGTAAAAATGCCAGGATCATCACGGATTATTATGTGAACATGAAATTCAAGGTGAGATCTGGGAGCAGAAGAGACTCAGTTTATTCTGGGATTCTCTGTTTAGAACTAATGCATTCTACTATGTTACTATGTTAACTCCTTAAAGATTATTATGTTATTAGGCTCAAATCTAAGTTATTCTTGTATTTTTTGATTTGATTTGTTGGATTTTTTTTTTTCTACCTCCAGATTTGCTTTGAAGTGGAAGGGTTGGAATTTATACCTAGGGATCGAGAAAGTTTGTTTCAAAATGTCTTTAAAGGAGAGGCTATTTTGTACGGTTTTAATTAACTGCCTGGTGACAAGATTGGAGTTGATGTGTACATTTGCTGTTTGTATTATCTGGAATGCACTTCATTCAGTAATTTAAAGAAATACTTTTTCATGTCGTTATAAGAACGCACTGCTATTTCCTGTGTGCTTAATGACAGTATCAAAACTACTCCTGTACTAAGGTCTAGAGATAAAACATAAATCCTGCTTGTAGGAAACGCGTATCCTGTATTTACAATATCTAGTGCATTGTCACAATTGTCTCAATGCAAATCATAATCAAATTCAGCGTCTTAAAATTTTGGAGACCTCAGTCCATAGCTGTGTGTAGAGATGAATCACCATTGCTATGGCAGAAACACCGACCCCGGGGGAATAAACTAAAATGTGCAATGAGAACACAAGTGTTAGGGACTGGAAGACAAACACACTAACATCCTCCGCCAGCACTAGTCAGTAGAATAACCTTTTGGGGCAAACGAGACACAAGGTGGTTCCTTGGGAAGGCTGTGGCAGTCAGCTCTGCTTCGGGGACTTGGAAGTGCCTGCAGCAGGCACACCTCCTGCAAATGAAATGAAGTTACGCTGGCACCAGCTGTTCACCAGGTGTTCTGCAGAGGCCGTGCAGGTACGCTGCTCTCCGCACCGTTAAACCTTACTCTGTGTCTCGCAGGAAGAAGATTTACAGGAGATGGAAGATTCAGCGAAGAAAATGGAAGCTCAGTTTGGTCAGTTCTTCGATCAGGTGATTGTGAACGACAACTTGCAGGAAGCGTCGGCGCAGCTGCTGTCTCTGGTCCATCGCGCACAGGACGAGCCTCAGTGGGTCCCTGCGATATGGATATGCTCAGACACTCAGCCCTAATTCTGAGCAGCTTTGCAAAGATTACAGCTTATGTTTTACTTCCAGAATAATCCTAATGTCAGGATTCCAAGAATTTATCTTTGTATGTGAGGGATTTGGAAGAGGATTAGGAAAGAAGCTGCTACAGGAGATAGAATCATACTATGTTCTGTGTAGCTCTGTTGCTTTTTATGTTACAGTTGCATCCACTTTTGTACAAAAAAAGGAAATACTGTGTGTGCTCAATCACAAGAATAAAGAAAAATCTATTTTGTTTCACCTATCTGTGTAATTTACTTCTGTACATAGCTATGGAAAAGTCTTTTCCT
>NW_009715214.1:0-6924 GCF_000703405.1 Apaloderma vittatum
TATAGATATAGATATAGACATAGATATAGACGTAGATAAAGATATAGGCATAGATGTAGATGTAGATATAGATATAGATATAGATATAGATATAGATATAGATATGGCTATAAACATGATTATGAACATGAACATGGATATGAATATATATGTGGTCGGACAGAGGCGAGTAATGTAATACAGGAGAACCAGGTGCTTGTACGAGAGGCACAGAAGGTCAGGAAACTCCTCTCCTTAATGCCCATGGAATTGTATGGGGAAGTATCTTCTTCCACAACAGATTGCAATAACCTTTGCTTCACAAAGCCTTTTACAGCCCTTAACCACCTCCTTGGATAGAGCATTTGCTTCTGTCAGGCAAGCCAGGGACAGATAGAGCTCACTTCTGTTTCAAATCAGACCTACTCTATGGCCAGCAATGTCCCATGTCTTCTGAAGTGATTCCGAAATCTGTCCCCCCACTGGCTCTTGCCAGTGCCAAGAGCACTTCTTTTCAACTTGGAGTGACGGTCCGTTCAGTAGCACACAGAGAGAACAAACTCACCAGGACATTTTCATCTATTTAAGGAAATAAAACCAGACTGGCCATGCTATGTCTTACCAACATGTCTCCAAAATGGCTGAGACGCCGTCATGAATGGACGAGCCATTCTTGAAATGGCACTTTGATACGTGGGAAATAAAAGTGTTTTGTATAAAATAGCTGAAAAGAATCACTTCTGTGTGGTTGTGTCCCTCTGACACCTAGACTGGGTCTCAAGGTGTAAAGTTGGTCAAAAGCCCGTTTGAACCTCCTCCTTTTCCAGGCGCTGGTGCTGGTGCTTCCAGCGCTGATGCCACAGAAGCTGGACAGAGGATTCCTCCAAGATCCAGTGGATGCTCATTCCAGCAAGAAATCAAAGCAGCTGGACAGGTCCATCTTTTGCCAGTCAGTCAGTCAGTACCTCTTAATTGCAGCAGTTTGATTTTACACACAAAAAGACAGTTGCTCTTCCTGACAATATATCTCAATAGCTCAGGAAGCAGCAATAGGCAAGCGCCCTACGAAGTCAAAGACTATCCCAAGCTCAGATCTGCTTGGTTGGAAATCTCCTCAGAACAGGTTTGCTTGTGAGTTTTTTTAAAAAAAAACCCGATAAAACAAAAGAAAAAAAGAATACGGATCAGAATCTATATGGCAAAGTGTAATATTGCAGTAGTAACCACAGGAGAACTCCCACTGCAGCCATTATATGGACTGTGACAAGAGCCAAGAAACAGGTCAATACCTGGAATCCTTTGCAAATAATTTACTCTGCAGCTGTTTTAAAAAGTGGAAGAAGCTTGGAAAGATGACAGTGGTGCTCTATTCCTGTGTCTTATTTTTATGATAGGTCTGGAATTGGTGTCAAATCAATTTAAAGGCAACACAAAGCCAGATTCAAATGCTATAGTAGGCTCAGCCTCTTTAATAGACTAGCGTGTATCTCATCTACGTGATGATTGTTTACTGAAAGAAAAGAATACATTTCAGATCTGGAAGCAGCTTTTAGAATATTCATAAAATGTTTTAAGATTGTAAAATAAATATTTAATATAACTAATAGATAGTGTCCAGCTCTCACATCTGTCACCAGAATTCCATTTCCAGCTTCTGCCCAACACCCACTCGTCCTGACCTAAAACACTCTAGCTAATAATACTGAAAAGAAACTACTGAGTTGCCTTAATCATGATTGAGTTGCAAATTCATTCCCTTGAGCTTCAAAAAAAAAATAAATCTCTTTTTCTAAAGACACAGATGGGCAGCAAGCAGGGGAAATATTAAGAGAGGATAAGTAGCTGGAAACTGGGGCTCACCCTGCCTGTCCTCCGGGTCTCCATCAAGCACCTCAGCCTCCCCCAGCAACAGACCATGCCGAAACGAGGGCAGAGCCGGGGACCTGCCGCAGCGGCCGAGCATCCCTCGGCTGGGCTCAAGGTGCTGAACTCCCTCACCTCGGGCCCCACGTTCACGGAGGCTTTCCAGCAAGGGACTGGCTTTGCTCCCTGTGTTACAGCTCCAGCGTTCGCCTCTTGCCGGAGTTTGTGTACATAACTCGCACTGACCTCTCCCTTCTCCACCGAGGCACTCGCCTGAGCCAGAGATCGGTCGGGCGTCACAAGGCTGCTCATTTGACGCACTATTTTTAAATAACTCACAAATATTTAAACAACATTTCTATCAGCGTTACATGTTTAGAAGACATCCAGAAATGTCAAGAGTACCCAAGCCGGTTGGCCCAAAGGAGCGCAGCCCGACGGAGTGGCCAGTGATTGGCGACAGGTTACGCAAAGTCCCCTGCGAGCACCTCGGAGGTTCTGAGCAGCCTGGGAAAAGTCCGACAAGTTGGGTACTCACAGCACAACTGTTTGAGACACTCTGCCTTTATTGTGGTGCAGCTGTTGTAGGGGATAATAAAGAACCCAAAGTCGCTACTGAAGACATCAACACCCAGTTTTGGTTCTGTGATCTCTGCCGGGTCCTTCAGCCTCTCCCAGCTCCTCTCTTAGAGGAGGTGAAAGCACCCGCTGTGGCTGACCAACTTTTGCTGGTTCTAAGGAAGACTGTAAGTCTGGGTCTGAAAGCTGAGCCAATGGTGCTGTCAGACAGCAGCATGCACACAAGGGCTCAGTTGAATTTTAATTCTAACTTAATATACATGGTTGCGTCTTCCATAACATGTCTAGCTGATCACAAGCTAGATCACAAGCTGATCACTACCGGGTGAAGTATGTAAAAGATATCTGCTCTCCAGGCACTACTGCAAACTGATTTTATAATCAGCTTCTCTTTTGGAAACATAGCAAGGCCAGTAAAGCTTAGTTTTAAGACCTTAAAGCCTTTGGGTTGATTATTGAACTACTTTGCTGTAACATACTCAAAAGAACAACAACAAAAAAAAAGAGTATTTCACACATTTTGAATTTGAAGATTGCTGTTAAGTTGGTCAAAAAAAGAAATGCCAACACAAAACTACCCAAACCACTAAAACCCATTAATAAATGCACTTCAGGTCTAAAGACATTGATTTGCTTTAGCTCACTTCAGGTTTCAGCAGTACCTAGTCCTTGCCTAAGACCAAAGTAGTGGCTGCGTTTGTTCTTGTTTGTATCCAGGCAGAACACAGCTCCTACCTTGCTGAGCCAAAGCGTTTTTCCTTAGATGGCTTGGCTGCATGGGCTATTATGGGACACGGAGTTGGCAGGTCACAACAGTATGTGCTGTCCTGAGAGAGGGCCGGCAAGAAGCATGAAGCAGACTTCAATTCTTCACCTTCTTCTTTTAAGTGGCTAAGTCAGCATAGTAGAAAATACATGTGTCATTTCCTCTGCTTGACAAATATCCACAAGACTACTGGAGCCAAATTTCATAGGCTGGTGCAGAGTTCAGTTTGGAAGGTATAAGGTCCACTTCAGCTACCTAGGCAAGGCAACAAGTAAAGTATGCATTCCATGCATAAAGGGCTTTAGAAAGATCAAGAAAAAAGCACATTATCCTTTCAATACTGGGGTGTCAGCACATGCAATCACCTTGTAAGTTGCGTCTTGCAGGAGAGCTCAGTTTCTTACTTTCAGTAAAACATCTTGACCTAGTATTTTGAACAATACAGACCTTTCATACATTGCTCAGTAAGATCTAATTCTGTTTTGCAGAGAGGATCCCATCTCTATTCAAGCTTTCCCATTTTACACAAATGCCCTTCCCAACACATTGATCCTATGTACAAAAGAGGAGCCCAGATTTCAGCCAAGGTCAGTTACAGATGTGCCATTTTCTGTAGGTGTCCGTCTGCCAAGACTGAAGGGCTGGGCAAGTGTGCACTGCAGTTCATGAGCTGCTAAAAATTTAGGGACATTTACCTTTGCCTAAAAAGCTCTGCCGCATTTTTAAGTGACAGGAGGATTTGTCTCGTCTTCCAACATTTAAGAAGAACTGTTGCTGTCAGGTTCCAGCTGGCCGCTGGGAATGCTGCGCAGATTTTAGCTGTGGCATCCAGACAGTCCTTACCTCTGATAACAGAGGCTGAGGGAGTGTCTGGGCTGATAGGACCTGATGGGTTGGTTTACATCAGTATCACTTACTCAACAGCACTGTAACATTTTGCAATTCTTCTAAAGGAGATGGTATAGAAATACAAAGTATTTATATACTCCTTCTTCTCCCCTCTCCAGAATTGCCCTGCTTCATCTTTAAGAAGTGAAAACAGCAAAAGAAAAAAAAAAATCAAAATGGGCACTGCTCCCTTGCAACATGAAGCCAGCATAAGCAGCGATAACACCCATATGAGATATTTTACCATTAATGGCTCCAATAGAAAGCTTTCTGGATGATCTATGGAAGCCCTGCAATCAGAAATATTACAAGCTTTGCTCAGCTCCTTTTGAAGCTGATGGTTCTCTGGTGAGAGGGGAGTGGCCCACACCAGGACCATCAAATTTAGAAATCCATTTAAGTCCTTTTGATGGTATTTGAATGATCACTTCTGAAAGGTTATAAAAAATGCAGCTAAGCAGTATTTGTTTTTTCTGTGATGTTTGGAAAGTGTAAACACTTAAATCATCAACCAAGTGCATAGTGTTCATATTCACCATACCTTTTAAAAGCATGCTTAGCATACCGCCGAGAAAGATTACCCTGCTGACAGAAATTAAGCGTCTGGATTAATTTCAAGGAGTGCATTTCACAATCCATCATTCCAGAATAGGAGGACAAGGAAGTGCTCAGTTAAATTAAATGGTGAGTTACTCTGGAACAAATTAAAGGAAATTCATCTCTGCGCTGTGTCTAGTCCAGACGTGTAATTCAGGGCTCGTGCTATTAAAAGCCAAGCAACCCAGCTAGATTTCATAAAGATCAAATCGGTTTACAACCAATATTTATTTATTTGCACTCTTGCACAACATGGGAAGTAGCAGGATTTGTGGTTTGTAACAGGAGCTGGCAGTTTCAGGCCAGCACTCTTCAAGGACTTTTTTGTAGGAGAAGAGGTAAGGGAAACCTTACCGGGAATGGTGGGCGAGGAGTAAAACCCTCCCAAACCAAGTGGGGAGCAAATACAGGGGCTGCTTGCCGCTCCCCCTGCAGCAGCAGCACCTTCTTACAACAGGTTGTTTTTCTGACACTCTGGTGGCCGCCACCAGCTGGATTTGATCCGTGTCTGTCAGCTCAAGGGTTGGACCTTTCCCAGTGCATGTGCAGCCAGTTCCACGAGGGCATTCTGGACAGAAGGGGTTTTTTAATTCTGAAAAAAGGATTTACTTGTGTCAAAGTTTAAGGCTGGGCTGGCCCCTGAACTTTGACAGATGCTCTGTGTGTTCCCCCCAGCACTCTCCCAGGGGAGGATAACAGTGGAACCATGGGGAGAGTGAATGTGAGGTTGAAAAAAGAGTTGAACCAGTTTAATGAAAAATAAAAATAATACTCATAATAACAATGAAGTTATTAAACTGTATACAGATATTATACAATTATACAAGTACATTCAAAGATACAAGAGAGTACTTTAATACAGAATCTGCGCAATCCAGATAGGAACCAGGTCCTGAGTGGAAAAGTCCCAGACTGGGCTTGGAAGCAGATGGGAGCACACGAGCCCAGATCTACTGAGAAGACTTTACAAACAATAGAAGGAATTTAAAACTTCATAGAAGAGTGTAGCAGGAAATCTGTGTAACATTCGTTGTTGTACCAATTGGTTCCAGCTTTGCAGATGTTACCCGAAGCCCAAATTTCTCAAAGTGTATTTTTAACTGTTTTCTTATTTCCTTTTTTAAAAAAAATCTTTAAGGAACCATTTTCTATCAACTCCTTAATATTCCCTTTAAATTTTCAAATTTTTTCTTCTTCTATCTGTACAGATATATTTAACAAAAACTTCTCATGGCAGGAGAAACAGTAGTTTGCAAAAGAATGCTCCAATGAGATGCACACCCCTTTATAATCATTTACTCTTCAAAAGTAAATCAGAATATTATCCTCACAGTGCTATACCTGAAAACACTCCAGGCAAAATATTATCATACTTGATTTACATTTGTTTCCCTAACTAGGGCTCATTTAGGCAGTGAATGGCAAAGGCATAACCGTCCCACTGATGCTACAGAAAGGCAACCTGGCTCTCCACCCTTGAAGACCTTGAGACCTTGGGAAAAGAAGTGTTTTGAAAGACAGAGCTCAGCACCTTCCAGAGGCTACAGGTGCAGGAGACAGGGCTGTGCCTGGAATGCTGAGATGAGTGGTTTCCACACGGCTTTGGCATGCTTGCAAACCAACATCTGTCTAGGAAAGAACTCTGCTGGGCAGTGCCATGGTGTCCCACCTCCCAGACCCATGTCCCTTCTCGGCTGTGGGCTCCTGCCAGCGGCTGGGGCTGCGTCCCCTAGAGAGGACTCCTGCTGTCCCATCTGCTTTGCTCTCTTGCTTCCTTTGTCTCGTTATGCAAGGCCAAGGAGGGCTAGGGAGAGGGAGCAAGAAAACAAACCCTCTGGCACATATGTACATCCCGGCGCAGAGGAAACATCTTGCACCCCCCCTCCACCTCCCACCATATTCAAATAATGGCTGTGGCTGGTGGTGGAGCCTGTGGAGGAGTGAGAACATGCACACCCAACCACTAGAGACCTTCAAGGGGTAATGGGAGAGCAAGACTTCAGCCAGCTTGAGGCATTAGGGGAATCATCAGAGCATAAAGGTTCCTTTTCCCAGGTGGAAAGACAGTGAAGCCACCCTTTCGACCCTCAGACGGGTCTGAGGACACGGCCTGAAATGAAGGGATTTGCTCAAAGGAAACCTGCAAAGAGAGTCAGCAGCGCTGCTTCGGCTTCTCTCCCTGTGGACGGAGGGTGCGCAACCTTTCCCCGCAGAACCACGTGCCACCAGGGCTTTTGGCAGGCTGAGGACCG
>NW_009715214.1:7038-18924 GCF_000703405.1 Apaloderma vittatum
TCAGGTATCAGCTTGTGGCTGCCTTTTCCAAAATGAACATGAAATATCATCTTAGTGGGATTAATCCCTCTCTATGGTAAATGGGAGCTTTTGTCAGAAATACCATCCGTTTATTTTTACGCGTTTGGCAAAACGCCTTTTCCTTCTGTTTGTCTTGCCCAAAATCAGCCCAATTTTTCAGGTTGATTGGGCACTTGGCAGTAATGCACCCAAATGGCTTTCTACTGCTTGTACGATAACTCAGTGTTGGCACGAGGAAGATTTATAGCAGCCAGCCCCAGGTAAGGATGCTCCATTTTCCTGCAGACTGATTAGTACTGTCTTTTCCAGAGATTTAAGGTGTTTTTTTTCAAAGAACACATCTGAAGAGCCGAAATGGATACGTATTGTCAGCTTCTGGCAGTTTAAGTGCAAACAGCTGCCCTGAAAGCTCCGTGCAGTACCACAAAGAGATGAGCCTCTGTGAAAGCCAGTCAATCAAAGAAGATAAATCTTTGTGTCAGTTCCAATTATTGAGATACTCCAGTTAACTCAGGGAATCACAGACATTAGGCTGGCTTTAAATGTCCGTGTGGTTGGGACTATACCATTGCTCTTGGGAGGCAATTTCACTGTCTGACAGATCAAGAGGCTTTTCCCAGCTAGTTAATTCCAATTAAGTTTTTCCTCTCAATTTCATCCTGCTATCCATTATCCTCAGCCAGCTACCCTTAGCAATTCCTCTCCTGCCATGCTGCTCATGCTAAGACTTCTGGAAATGGTGACATTATTACGAGTACCTGGTGATGACACCCGTGAGACCTCGCAGCGCTACAGCCTCAGAGCAGAGATGATTTCTCTCTTAAAGAGCTGCTTCTAGCTCCTAATGCCTTTAAATAAAGCCACACACTTTATTTTAGCTATACCAGTGACACTCTCTCCCGGGGTTTTTCCTCTTGTCCTCTGATAAGCTTTGTTTCTTCTGGCTGCCCTGACGTCAGATACACCACCTGAAGACGAGTTTAGATGGTATAACCCGAAAAAAAGAGCTGCTGCAGAATTATCTTCTTTCTAGAAATCTACAAGCACCAGTTTTCTGGAAGATGTTGCAAGTACAGATAACGTAATACAAAATATGATATTTTTTTTCTAGCATACTGCTATGTCATGAAAAGGAAAAATTACGGGGGATTCCTGTCATTGCTCCTTCAGAAATGAATGGGAATGGCTGAACACCACAGAGTGGATGGGATTCCTCAGTGTCTTCTCTGTGAGCTTGAAACAGGCCGGTCACACCGCTCCCCTTCCCTCAGCCGTGCTCTCTCACACGCTCAGGAAGACAAATGGAATGAAGTGATCTGTAAACATGTCCCTCCAGCTCAGGAAGGTCAAGGGTTTTGTGAGTTTGTTTCCAGAAGAGAGGGGAATTCAGCCGTTTTGTCAACTCAGCAGTGAGCATCCAAGGGTGACACTACTCCTCCAAGGAAGCAGCTCCTCTGAGCAGAGGGTGGGTGGAGGATGCCCAGGGAGGCTGAGTGGGAGGCTCTGGAGGGTGAGAGCACCCCTTCGGCTGGGGCCATAGCAGGAGGGGGACACGAGCATCCTGGCTTCCCGGCTGGAGGGTTGTGCCCTCAGGAGAGCCCAGGACTGTGTCAACCAACCCGGCGTGCAGAATTCGCTAGTTTTCACCCTGGCTCTCAGGATTTGAGAGCAGGAGCTACAGCTGTCATGGTAAGCTACGGACCATGGCTGGTGGTTCCTGGGGCGTGCATTGCATGCTCCTCAGGGGCCCTTGCTACTGCTCAAAGCTCAGCTAAGCAGTGGCAGAATCTAAAAGGATCAATACACTAAGCCCCAACTGTAGGAAAAGGGAAATAAAAAAAGATGTCTGCACATGAGAACCAGTTTTCGGGCACGCCACAACTCGTGAAGACCACCGCACGTTCATGTGAGCTCAGCCTCCCCCTAATTCACTGCAGCCTGGAGCAGTCACTTTTGGTAACGTGGATTTTTCTGGCCGTGAGGTGAAGCCAGCGTATATGAATGAGTGGGCTGTACTGCAGGGCCTGGTCACTTAAGGGTGTCCTATGTAGAACTTTTATTATTTTGCTTACTTTTTTTTGGCATCAAAAAAGACTGAAGTGATGACTTCTCCAAAGCAGAGTCAGGCTTGTCCAAACTCTAGGAAATGGTCAAAATAGAGTGTATTGGATGAGAAAAATCTCTGAAAACTGTTGTTTCCTCTGACTGCACCTAGGGGAAAGCCTGGTGGGCTCCCAGTGCAGCAATGCCCACCCCTAAAGCCCAGCTTCATGCCACTGCCAGCACAGCGTGTCCTGGCCCTGGCACGCTGGGCAGCTCTCAGGGTGGTGGGGACAAGGCAGACTGGTCTCCTCAGCCCGGCTACATGGACCTCAGAGCCCCTCACTGCCCAGAAACTCCTCCCTCCTGCCAGTGTCCTGAACCAGCCAGCCCTCTTCCAAGTGCATTTTTGCACTTAACCATCAGAATTTGGAATTGGCTGCTGTACGACGATATCTCATCTCCAGCAAGCATCTTTAATATTCACTAGTCTTCCTTGATTCGTGAGGGCATGAGCTTGGAGAAGGGAGTTAATATAAGGAGGAGATAAGTATTCTACTCATTATCTGCAAAAAGAACTTTAGCCATTCGAAATACCTAATCAGCAGCAGAATAAGCTGGTTATGAAACCTGTAGGTATTTTCTGTGGCAGGACAGAGAGACATTCTACCAAGAAGAAAACTGGAAGAATTTCAAAAGGATCGGTTTATTATCAGATAGCTGCTCTTAGCCTGAACCTCCATGGTGGGCACAGCAGAATGCACTGATCCAAATTCGGCCGGTGTTGCACCAGCTGGTGTCCAGAGGACAGAACTGGGCAGAAGTCCTTCACAGATTTACACCCATGATTAATTTCATTTGACATGCTGTCCCGCTGAGATCCCGGGGATAAAGTGTGCCCATGGTCAAGTCAAGGTTTGAGCTCCAGCCTAGATTTACACCAGTGTAAAGGGAAGCACTACCAGCTTTTTTACAGTATTCAGGCCAAGGAAAAAATGCAGTGGCAGCTGTGAACAGTCTGAAAATCAAAACCCTGATGGGAGGACCTTCACACAGAGGTCTGGGTTGTTGTTGCAGCTGACTCTTTGCATCCCCTTTTTATTTTTTTTTTCTTTCAGAGATATTTGACCTTAAATGCAAAAGGATAACATGGGTCAGGAGGGGTGTTCTTTATGCATGAGCTATTTTTCTTTCATGTTAGCAGAAACCTTTTGTAAAAGTTGGCAGAAGTCCTTGCTGCAGCTAAATTTCAGACCCATGGGTGATCTGGAATTTAACATTATTTATGTCTCAGTATAAAAAAAGCAATGGAAAGGAAGCAGATTTAAAAAGATAATCAGAACACAGCTGAGGTCTGGTGGCTTTACTTTTTTTAACTACCCAAGTCTATCACCACCTTCGTCTTCACCAATGTCATGTAACTACTTCAGTGGTTTGAAGGCTCCCTACCTAGAACCTGGAGTCCTTGTAGAAATTACACATCACACTTATTTCTGTGCAGTTTCACAGGCAAAGAACATGAAAAGCTTTACAGATTCAAAGAGCTAACTCGCACAGCAGAGCCCTACTTACAGGTATGCTGACACCACCTGCTCACAGCACTAAAGCCTTACTAACAGCCCACCTCTTGTTCCCCAGCCCATGCCTTGCTCTGTGTGTTGGGACAACAAGCAGTCGGGCTCTGCCATCCTCACTCACTCCACGTGGTTTGTTTCCTCAGTAATTCCCCTCCTGGCTCCAGGGTTAGCTAATTGTACCCTAAGAGTGACTGCTGAGTATGAATGAGAGCTGAGGTTCAGCCCGTGGTTGCTGATGCTGTCCATCATTGCAAAGAGTATCAATCCTGAAAGGTGGGGATACGTTTTTAGAATAGAGTTATTTTGTGTCTGCTTGTTCCCAGAATGGCCTCAGGGTCAAACTCATAGTGGCTGCTTTTCCAAGCTTTGTTTTCTTTCAAGGAACATACAAAAAACAACCTAAGGTTGTTGGGTTGCTGGGGACTGACCTGCTGGAGAGCAGCGCAGGGGAAAGGGCCCTGGGGGTGCTGGTGGGCAGCAGGATGGCCATGAGCCAGCAGTGCCCTCGTGGCCAAGAAGGCCAATGGCTTCCTGGGCTGTGTGAGAAGCGGAGTAGCTGGTAGGTGGAGAGAGGTTCTCCTGCCCCTCTGCTCTGCCCTGGTGAGGCCACATCTGGAATCTTGTGTCCAGTTCTGGGCCCCTCAGCTCCAGAGAGACAGGGAACTGCTGGAGAGAGTCCAGCGCAGCCCCAGGGATGATAGAGGGATGGAACATCTCCCTGGGGAGGAAAGGCTGAAGGAGCTGGGGCTCTTTAGCTTGGAGAAGAGGAGCCTGAGGGGTGACCTCAGAAATGTCTATAAATATGTAAGACAATCTCTTCTTAGTGGTGCCCAGCAATAGAACAAGAAACAATGGGTTTAAGTTAGAGCACAGGAAGTTCCACCTCAACATGAGGAAAAACCTCTTCACTGTGAGGGTGACAGAGCCCTGGCCCAGGCTGCCCAGGGTGGTTGTGGAGTCTCCTTCTCTGGAGACATTCAAAACCCGCCTGGATGCGTTCCTGTGTGACCTGCTGTAGGTGATCCTGCTCTGGCAGGGGGGCTGGACTAGATGATCTTTTGAGGTCCCTTCCAACCCCTGACAGCCTGTGATTCTGTGATTCTGTGATTCTGTGATTCTGTGAAGGTACGAATTCTTCAAATATTCAGAGAACAGATTTGCTTCTTGTCCATGTTATTTCACAGTGATCTTCCAAGAAATTTAAAGAAAAACATGGTTGTTCCTTATACAAACATGCACAAGAGAAAACACTCTCAAAACCTTTGTATCATCACAAGCAAGGGCCAGTCCTAATGATGAGGCAAGCTCTACCCACACTTCTTCCTTGGCCACTCATTTTTCCAGAAGACCTCTCTTCAGAGAGACACCACTCCTTGATTCAATTGCTCACCTCTCCAACGCACAGAACATAGAGGTGACTAAACTGAGGAACGCAGAGGTGACTAAAATTAGCAAGCAAGCAGCACCAGACAGCCCCTCCAAAATGGCTCCCCAGGAGCTGGAGGAAGTTGTTATTTCTTGGCTTGGGGTTGAGATGAGCTTTGAAGAAGAGCACATTTAAATGCACAATAGTTTTCACTCTGAGGCATCCTCCCCCTCCAGCACTAGCAGACATTAAATATGTGCATACTTAATACATTGCAAGCTCCACAGCAATCAGGTTGGACTTGCAAAGGGAACTTGCCTCAGTAGTTCAGGTGCTTTTGTAATGTCAGACCCTGGAGGTACAGCTAGGCTGACATTTTCAGAAGTATCTAAATTTCTTAGACTCTTCAAACACCACTGAAACTCTCTTGAGGTGAATTTGAATGGAACTTCTTCTCCCAGATTCTTTTGTATTTTAGAACAGGTTAGCTTCTGTCTTTTAATTTAGCAATAAATAACAAGCAGACTCTGCTTGGCAAGTTGGGTATAGAGTACGAGTTTGGATAGCATGATCGTGAGCATAAATGAGCACCACGTCTTGGAATATTAAAAGTATATTTAATGTGGTGCTCAAGGTCACACAGCAAATCAATGAGCAAAAGTGAATCGTAGCCCCAAGGGTGTATTTCTTGCAGGAGTAATTCAGTACTTGTGCAGATTTAAATGCTGCACTGGATCAACCTAACATGCAGCTAGAAAGAGGCTTGGGGAGGTTCAGTGATGTGCTGAGGGAAGTGCCGAGGGCAGGGCTGGCATTAGACACGTACAGCTCACTTCACCACACGGGTAGCCTGGCACTGGAACGTCTGCTACTAACTCACACTCCATGAAACTTCTGATTTTAGTGTCATAGTTTTCCGTACATTGCTGGAAATACTGAGTCCCCTACTTGAAGGACACATCTTACTGACTCTTGGAACCTGTTTGGGAGAAGCTGAGATGAAGGAAAGACACCCAGTGACCTGTCTCCAACATCGAAGCTAGGAACACCTGCTGGGCAGGCACATCCCAGTGCGTGGCGGTGAGAAATGCCCCTTGGCTGCTGACCTTCAGCATGGGCCACCGGCCCAGCAGCGTGCCTGCCAGCCCTACCTGACAACCACTTGCCTCTCGTTGTCACAATGAGATTTATTCTCGTGCAGCGTTTCCTGCTTCCTAATTTGGATGGTTCCCTCAGTCATTTTTCCACTAAAATGCTCAAGCATGTTTTTAAAACATCTAAACAGGAAGAGACCTGACCTCTCCTCCCTGAACATCGTGTGCTCTCTTCTCCTGGCAACAGAAGATCACTCCCGTGCCAACCGCCGCGGTGACTCCAGGACAAGCTGAGGGGTGGATCCCATACCTTGGGACTGCACGTGGGCTCTGCTTCTGAGTGTGCACAGCCTGCCTTGAAATGTTCAGCAGCCTTGGGGTTTCAAAGTCCTCCCTCCTCACGCCCAGCACCCTCCCCTCGTTCCAGCTCACTGCCATGCCCAACTGTGCGGATGGATCCCAGGTCGGCAGGTCATGGAGGAGTCACCCCACAGCTCTGAAATCAAAGGAAAAACCCCCATTGAGTCAACGGGGCTGATGCTGGGCCACATACCTAATTCAGGTAGATGTCAGGCAGCTCCTCTCCTGCACACTTTCACTCGGCACAGAATGGTTTTGGGAGTTGTCTCCAGTTGGAGATCCGCTGCCTCCTCACCTGGAAAGGTACAGCCCCTGGAGCCTTCCCTGCCCTCCAGCTGCTCCCAGTAAAGGTCATAGGGAGGAATTTCTCTTGCCCTGAGATGGACAAGCTCTAACCCCCAGAAGCCTGAAGTCCCTCTGAGAGACCTGGAGGGACTTTGAACCGTTGAGACGATGGCTGCAGTAGGCGCAGAAGCCCAGTGAGCTTCCACACACCAAGCCCAGGTGAGCTTGGGTGGGTTCCCAGCGTGAGTCTGTATGAATCCAGCTGATATGGGGGCAAGATACATGGTGAAACACTTCACCTCCAGGAGAATTCACATAGCCTTAGGCAAGGAGTGAAGCAAGGCTAAGCCTCTGTCGACCCATCTGGTCGTGTGGATGCCTGCTCAGGGCAAGCTGCTGGGACAGCCACTTGCCCACCTTGCAGCCCCTGGTGCCGAGCGTTCTCCTCGCCACCCTCCTCCCAGGAGCTGCTCTGGAGCCCTGCTAGCCACCCTGCTCTTCAACATTCCCTGGGCTTTCCTTCAGGAGTTTTAATTGCCAGACTCCAGATTCGGCAAGTGCAAGTCACATGCTGACACACCTGAGGGTGACAGAACAGCACAGGAGTGAAAAAAGAACACAAGTGAAAGGAAACTCAGGGCCCTTGCACGTTTCTGTACCCACACATTCCTCCTGCAGAGCACTTGGGCCAGCTGCCTCCCAGCCCACACCTTATCTGCACTCTCCTTGAGAAGCCCTAAAGTGTCCAGAAATCACATTTAATATATACACTAGTATATATATATACATATATAGTTTAATGCATACACATGTATTGATATATACAAATATAGTTTAATATATACACTTTTATATATATATATAGTGTGAGGGCCTTGCAGCAAGTTGGCCATGCTGCAGAACTAGTCAGAAACTAGGGATAACTGCAGGAAATCAGATTTATGTTGATTTTTTAAGTGTCTTTTGTTTGCTTTTACCGAAGAATTGCTCTCCTAAGTCCTGGCACAACTCTGCAGAAGTCAACCTGTTAGACAACACCACCCTTCCACACCACTTCTGTCTCCACACAGGAGAAGGCTTCCTCCCTGTCCCTGTGGCAGTGGTTGAGGCTCGGGCAGCCATGGCTCTTGCCCCGTGGGCTGGTGCCAGTCCCCAGCTCCCACCTCCGCCCCGCACCCGGACCTGGGCCAGCACATGGAGCTGGCACTAGGCTGCTCCCCTCTGCTGCAGGGACAGCATGATCACCAGACTGGGGTATTTCATCTCAGACAAAGCAATAGGTAATACGTTACTGGTCAGAAAGGTTCACGGGGTGAAAATAAATCGCAGCGAGTGGTTTGCAGCTACACCCCAACCATCTTGTCTGCTGCATACAGATCTGACACCCAGGTCACAGGGTGTAGTTTAAATTTCAACGAGTTCTCCTTTACTAATGTCCTATCAGTTTGGAAGCAGTTCAAGGAAAAGCCCTGAGGTTTCTCCTCCCAGACAAAAGGATGCTGTCATTAGTCCAACAGCTACACTTCACCCAAGAACTGCCTGGGCATGGTGGGGATGTGGCCACACCTGAGCAGGACTGAACAGAAACCTTTTCCAACAGGAGGTTTGAAATGCTGTCATTCATTAGTTTATTCCGCAAATTCATCACACTCTGAATCTACCTCTAGTCTTTTAACAATATACCCCTTTTTTTATAAAACTGGAACAAGTTTAGGAGAGCGATTGCCCATCACGTCACCAGCCTGCCCAAACCCAACCCCGTACCTGTCCCACCGCTGCTCAGCGCAACTGTCAGTGAAAAAGCACACAAAATTAACATGCTCCGTGCTGATTAACAATCCAGCTCGGTCGGCAGAGGAAGCTCAGGGTCCTGAGTGGGTTTCCTGGGTGCCTGTAAACCACCGCGTGGTGTGGTTTGGGAGAGGTCGGTGCCAGGCAGCCGCACGAGCTCTGACCAACGTGTGCCTCATCCCGGCAGGAATGGGACTGATGGCAAAATCTGTCTGTCTTAGAGCAAGAGCTTTTGAACCACGTGTAAGTGTGTTCTTGCTGAATTAACTGACGCTAGTAAGAGTTTGCCATTTGCTGCAGCGGGAGAAGGGCCAGGGGAGGGGTCCCATAGGGGTCACCTCTGCTGGTGAACCTCTAGAGTCACCCCTCAGTCCCGCTGACTTTGCCAAATGACATATGAAATGTAAGAAGGTTTCCAAAATGCTCTAAAACAACAGACAGAAAGATGCTGTTTATTTGCTTCAGTCCAACAGAGGGACTCGAGGCAAGAGCCCTGGGTGGGTTGGGTGAGGGGTCCCCAGCACCAGCCAAACTCCTGGTCCCCTGCCACAAACCCAAGCCCGCTGTGACATCTAGTGGCAAGTTCCCTCGAAAGCCTGCAGAAAGATGTGCTTGGCAGGTCTTTCTGTGGACAGCGAGCCACAGACGTGCCTGCCTTATTACACACTCTTCAGATGCATCTTTATACATAATGATATATTTATGTGTAACGGCGAGTATGCTTAGGCCAAGCTGTGGCAGTGAAAGGGACAGTTTTCCTCACACTAGGTGCGATGTCCCATCCTCCTCCCAGCCCAGCTGGCTGTCGAGCGACCGGCTGCTCTGCCAGCATCACCTCCAGAGCTTCACAGTGGCTTAAGAGCTAGCTGGGGTCAGATGCAAGCCAGGCCAGCTGCTGTTTGACACAGCTTCCAGTCTGTGTCCCCCGGTACCAACCAGTGCTGGTGCTGGAGCAGCTCGAGTGGCCCTAATGACACTTCCCAGAAGCTAAAGGCACTAACAGCCCATCATGTGCAGCCAGGAGAGGTAGAGCAGCAGCTGTGGCACTGTGTAACCTTATTGCACATTCATCTCCACCTCCTTCCCATCTTTTGGCAAGATTTATTTAATATTTCTTCTTTTTTTTCGGATTCTGTTTGGTTTCATGCACCATCATCAGTGAAGTATTCCATATTAGCTTGAGGAACGATACAGAAATTTGCCTAAACAAATAGAAAAGCCCCATCACGCAAGGCTGGGTAGCATGGGACATCATCTGATTACTGTGCTGCTTTGTGAAAGAAAAGAGGAACAATTACCAGATATGAGGACTAAAAAAAAAGCCGGCTTTCAAGAGGATCCTCATTCTTTTGTGGGAGTTCAGACCTGGGAAGCTGCTGCGCAGCACATAAGCACCAGCCCCTGCACATGGCCACCGTCTGTGCACCCACCACAAACCTCTGTCCCCCCCGAGAAATGCCCCGGTCCTGCCCTCTTACTGGAAGATGGTGGAAGCAGCAGCAGGTCTGCAGTACCACAGCCCGGGGTGGCCAGCACCAATCCTGCTTCATCTGTTTAAGGCCGTTGAACCAAGCTGAGACCCACAAGTGGCTCCCGCAGCCAGAAGGCATCCAGCACCACAGCAGAAACCTACTGAGCTCTCAGCAAGGTCTTCCCTTTGTCTTTTGCTTTTCATAAAGCTTTGTTTTCATGTATAAAGCAGTTACGTATTTGATATTATTTATTTGCCAGAGAAGCCAAGTTCCCTTCCCACACAAGCACGCCCTCCAAGAGCTCCGGGTCCTGCCTTTTCCCAGAGGCACCAAGGGAAACGGGAAGAGCAGAGGAGGGGTGGATGCAGAGGCTGGGAGTGCTCTCAGCCCCTCTTGCCAGACCACTACAGCCAGGTTTTTGGCAGGTATCAGATAATGTTAACCCTGCAAACATCCCTAAATGGTGAACTTCAGAGACTGGAAGTTCACTAAAAAGAACAGCAAACCACATGAAAACATCTGGCAACATAACTCTTCCTCCTCTTACGCTTTAGCTTATGTTTAGATTTATTCCAGAATCTACTTCCAGAGGAAAGGTAATTTTCTACCCTAAAAAAAATACGCTCATTCCACCACCTTCAAGCCCTGTGTGTACCAATGGATGGATGCTCGGCTCTGGCCTCAAACGCAGCAAACTTTTTGTGTTTCTTCTCAGCAATTGTGCTCGGCACGCTGCCAGGCTGATGTAAAGCAACGAGGAATAAATTGACTCAAAACTTGGCTGGGGAGCATCAGCAAACAGAGGGTTGAAAACTCCGCTTGATTTATTTTATAGAGAGGCAAAGGACAAGAAATGCAGTGCTATTCCCAGTCGTGGTCCTGGCAAACAGTCCTCAAAGCCCACGTGAGAGCAGGGCTGGGTAGGGGCTGCCTGTCAGGGCAGGATCGCTGGGAAGTGGCAACATGACACTAATTCTTTTTCTGGAAGCATTCACTGTGACACTTCCACCTGCTGCCCAGAGGATACAAAATGTGGATAAAACAGAAGCCACCATCTGACATGCAGACGCTTGATACCCTCCCTACAGATCTGTTGATGGCTGCAGGATTTTAACGAACGAAACCCTCTATTTCCTGGGATTTCCCGACCGTGAGAGTCCCAGCAAAACAAGTCAACAGCTCATCCCTGTACCCCCTCCTACCCATACCCACACATACCCATTCCCCTCCAAAAGCAGCCCCCGGCCCCCCCCAGGCAGGCTGGGGCTGCTCCCACAGTGCGGGGGGCTGCTACCCTCTAGAGGAGAATCCTCTGCCAGCACCCAACCCTCACCTGGGGCTGCCGCCTTTGCTCCAAAATTAAACACCCCGTGCATGACTTTTAGATGCTGAACCATCAGACTTCAAAATTCCTAATTACTGGGCTTTTTTTTCTTTCCCCCCTAAATACCAAACAAAATTCTACCGCTGTGAAACTTTCAGGTTTTTCATCTAAATGAGCCCAAAGAGAAGCAGCACATCCCAGGAGTGAACAGCCAGAACCACACATTTCCCATTCCATCCCCCCCCAAAACCAGCTCACGCCCTGTTTTCTGGTAACCTCACAAAAGAAATAGAATAAGGAAAGAAAATAACCATCCTCTTACCTTCCATGGCGAGAGAACTGTCCTGTGAAATAATTATTCCCGTGTGCCTGCAAGCAAGCAAGTCCTGCCCAGGGCGACTCAACTCCCAGCCCGGCTGCTTGGCTTTAAGCGGGACCGTGAGATCCCACCCAGGACAGGGTGGAGAATCCTCCCTGGGAAAGAGCAGCTCAGTGACGGCTCCCTCCAGGCACTCTTCACGTCTCGCCCGGGCTCTGACCCGCCGTTTCCTTTCCC
>NW_009715214.1:18963-26523 GCF_000703405.1 Apaloderma vittatum
GGGGATCGAGGCTGACGGTGCCCGCGGTGGGGGTGGCAGCGAGAAATCCCGTCGGGAAGTAAAGGCAGGATACGCGTAGTTTAAATCAGCTGCAGGGTGAAGACAAGCGAAACGTGCAGAGGTACTCGAAGCCCTGGAGTTACGACAGTGAGAAATTTTCGACGAGCTGGAGCGCGGCCCAGCCGAGTGACCTCAGCGCAGCAGCGCGGACACCACCCCGGCACTCTGCTCGGGTTTTGCCGGAGGCAACTGGAAAAGCAGGCTCAACCTAGTGCTTTTCCCCTGAAACTCTTTCTTTTTTGCTCAGCAAGCGGTTACTTTCTTTAAAACAGTCTCCCTGTTCTGGCTGGAGAAGAGGCAGCTGCTCAGGGTTAGAGCGCGGCCACTCTCGCACAGGGGCAGCCGAGCCATGGGGGCGCGGGGTGGTTTGGGGTGTCCCTTGAGTTTTCAGGCAGGCAGAGACTAGAGGGTGCTAAGAGCATATTTGGGCTTTAATGTGTTTTCACCCACCACGTGCGTTTATTCCGTTTTGGACCTGCTTTGCCACAGACCCAGGGAGAGCAGCCAACCCCTGCCTCCCACCACCAGGGGAAATTTAGATTTACAAGTAGAGTGGAGATAGGGAGAAACCAGACAGTGTACAACAGGACAGGTCACCGCTCTTAGTGCTGGGAGACCAGAACTGCTCCCTGGTCTCCATTTTCAGCTGCTCACAACAGATGCCTGATGGAGCACCAGCTCTCACCACGGACTAAATCGGTGCCTCACAGTTTCATACCAGGTAACAAAGTTAAGCACTAACGAAGGAAAATCGAAAAATGTTCCAGGTCCTTGTGGCTGCCAGACATAAAGAGTAAACTGAAATAACTCCTGATGAGGTTTCTAGTTGGAACATGCTTCTGCATCATTTGTGGAGGGAAAAATCCAGACTCTGGTCCTGGTTACCCTAGCAGAGATGTGGTTAGGATAGCCACGGGCTTTAACATGGCACACTCGTGTGATGAGAACAGAAATTAGCTTTTAACTGCCTCTGAAATAGGATGTACCGGTACATAAAGGGTGGCTACCAAGAAGATGGAAAATTTTCCAAGAGGAAAATTTTTCACCATGAGAGCAATTAGAAATTGGAATTGTCTTCCAAGAGAAGAGGTGGATTCCCCAACGACAGCCAGTTTTAAGGCTCAGCTTGACAGGGTGCTGGGCCATCTCATTTAAGTTGTGTTTCTTTACCTTGAAGAGTTGGACTTGACGGTCCTTGAGGTCTCTGCTAACCTGGTAAACTACGAATTTATGATGTCTGAAAGAATAGTCTTTTCTGACTTGAGAAATCAGAGGAAATGGAGACAAAAGCCTCCCACAAGGCACCCTTCAGAAAACGACGGTGTTACCCCTGGTTGATGGGGGGTAACATCGCCTGGAGAAGGCAGCGCTCTGCGGGACGCTGGTGCCTGCACCCCTGAACCCAACTCATGCAGTGACACAGAAAAGAGAAGAACTACTCTTCAAGGAGAGGAGCAGAACCAAAGCCGAGCTTTGTCCCACCACCCCAGCCTGCTCCCTGCTGCGGCGCTGGGCTCCTGACGGAGCTCTGGGGCTTTCCAGGTGACATCTCCCACGCTCTCGCGCAATTAGCACCAGCCCGAGGAGACCTGGCACTGCAGACTTGCTGGGGCTTCAGGACACCAGCACCGTGTCCGACGGGCTGGGTGTCTTCTTGCCAGCCCCTGGTTCTGCAGAGCCGGAGGGGATGGTCCCGTGGCTCCGTGCCTACATGTGACGCCTGTGCCCATTCCCTGGAGGCGGCCTGACCCCAGCTTCCTTCCCAGCCTCTCTGAACTCCCGGGCCCTCGGAAGAACAGCACCACGATATTTTTAGCCTGTTTACAAAGAGAGAGCCGTACATTTCTTGCAGTGAGTGAGCACAAGTCATGTAGTCGGTGGGTCAGCTGGCAACCAGCTGGGCCGTAACACGCACGTGGCTTGTCAGTGCGGACCCTGGCATCAGAGAAGGAAGGAGAACCAAAAGGAGCTCCAAGACAACATGACCATTTTGCCCTTCCTTTAAGACGCTTTTCTTCTGAGACTCCTCTGAATGCTGAGAATTTCAGTCACCCCCACCCACAACCCAGCTCTGAGAAGCAGCAGCACAGGAGCAGCGCAGGTTCCTGATGCTCCTCTCTGCCACAGCTGGAGACCACAAGGCCAAGAAACAAGCTCAGGGATCTAGTTGCTGGATCTCCTTCTTGATGTCCAGTGAGAACATTATCTGCCTCCCCGATTTCTTTCTTGAACCGTGATTCTTAGGCAAAGTCTAGCACCCGAGGAGCACCAGCAACAGTGAGAAAAGTAACCAACCCTCTTCAGCTTCTCCTCGAAGTCACCTGGAGTTTGCACACACAAGTTACGTCAGCATTTTGGCCATCCTGTCACATGCAGAGTGGGGTAACATCTTCCCCTCTTTGCAGGTCAGGGTCACTGATGCCCATATCCCTATATCTTAAATGGCTTTTATTTGGAGCAGTATCATCATGTACGTTGTTCGCATACAAGTGTGCTTCTGTAGGCTTGGAGTTACCCATCACTTGCTCTTCCTCACAGGGTCCAGGGCAAGCTGAGAAGCTGCTGTTTTAGATCTCTTGCGTCTGGTACAGGGTAGTAAATACAACCCACGGCTCTGTCCCTTATATGTAGGGGAAGCATGTCTGTGCTGCTTTCTCACAGCCCAGCATAACTCGCATGCAACTGTCTGTTCTGGAAGGTTGCCTGGGTCAAAACGAGTCAACACAAGATGTTTCATCTCAAAGCAGGGCTAAGCAGAGCTCAGTGCTCAGACACAAGCCCGGCAGAGGCTGAGATAAGGGTGGCTGACACATACAGGCAGGGAAAGGATGTCTAGGAAGGAGGCTTGAACCAACACAAGTCACTGGTGGTGATGGCAAGACTAGGAAGGTGGGGAAATCTCAACCCACACAGAGCCAAATCACTCTACATTCCCTAAAAAAGTGCATACGGAGGGTCTGGCCTTACTGCTCTTGCAGGGAGAGCCGGGCAGGCTGGAAGCGCTCAGCGCTGTGCTGAGACGACCAGGAGCAGCGTGGGCTTAGCCCGGCGGGAGCGCGTCTCCTCCCTCGCTCAGCCAGCCAGGGCAGGGCTCTGTCCTGCTCAGCCAGAGCCTCAGGAGCAGCTTCAGGGAGATGGTTGCTGCTGGCAGAGGAGGCTTGCTCCTGCGAAGACCCTGGGAGACCTCCTGCCACAGAGCACAACCTCCCGTCCAGGGAAAGGAGAGGAGCCAGCCCCGAACAAGCTGCTACCTCTTCACTTCCCAGCCCTTCTGCTCTGCAGCAATTGGACAAAGGGACAGAGGGATTCGTCACAAGGCTCTGGCTTGTGTACCCCTCAGAAGCTCTCAGTGTGGTTTATATTATCACAGAATCACAGAATGTCAGGTGTTGGAAGGGACCTCAGAAGATCATCCAGTCCAGCCCCCCTACCAGAGCAGGATCACCTACAGCAGGTCACACAGGAACACGTCCAGGCGGGTTTTGAATGTCTCCAGAGAAGGAGACTCCACAACCTCCCTGGGCAGCCTGTGCCAGGGCTCTGACACATCTGGGTTTACCCAGAACTTCTGTTTTGACCTCACCCTGAGAATCTGCCAAATCTAAAAAAAAAAGCTCTGGAACAAACTCCTTATATTCGCCTACCAAGTACTCCTCACTGCTCCCAAGAGCATATGTATTTTTTCTACAAGATACCAGGTTTCAAGTCCTCAAAGTTCCTTCCAGGCAACACCATTGTTCCGGAAAGAGGTTTTATTTAGTGTGTGTGTCATAAGCCCTGATTTTATCCTGCTGTGCCACGCTTCCACTTCCCCCGTCCCCAGTTACAGCCCAGCAGCGTGTCAGTCCACGCACTAACTCATTTCTCAGAATGTGAATTTTTGCTACGTCCTTCTGAGCTCTCTATGTATCATTATACAGAAGCTGGCCCCCAAGGGAAAATTTCTTTGTTCACTCCCTCAGGCTTATTTCCGGGCTTGTTCTCACAAATCCTTGTGATCATACAGCTTTAAGTAATACTTGTACACCTGCTTATTTTAAAATATCTACAAAACTCCAGCCAAACAACAAGTGTAACTATTGAAAGCTAGAAACCAAATTCTAGATACACTTGAAAACTTGAAGCTCATAGAGCAAAGCAGCACCTCAAAAACCCCACAAGCGTAAGAAGCAGCATGAGCAAAGGCAAGTGCTTTGGTGCCACACACCAGCACGACACACAACACTGCCCTATTTAAAAGAGGGTACTTGCCAAAAAAGCAGAAATATTTTCATTCCTTCATCAAGGCTGCAGCCTTGATACTCAATTCACACCAGTTTAGGATTAAATCTGACTTTGGACTGACCTGCAAAGCATTTTTCCCTTGTGATCCTCCACCCCGGCTGCACAGGTGGAGCCCCTGAGGTGGTGGCCGAGGCATTGCCGGCACCTCCAGCCTCACCCCTATGAGTCCAGTCTCTTGGAAAGGAACGGCAATGCTCTGCGACCCCAGAAAATCCATCCTCCCAGCTCTTACCTCTTCAAAAAAAGTTTCTGATTTTTTATTTACATTTATTTTGAACGGAGCAGCCCCGTTCTAGAAGCAAAATGGGGTTTTTCTCCTGTGTTACAGGAATAACCTGGGGTGAAGGTTTTGAGCAGATACTGAAGGTTTTGAGCAGAGACCATTCAAACAGAAGACGTCTCCAGGACCTGGATTAATCAGTTACCTGAGGACTGTCCTCAGAGAAACCCTGCTCCAAAGGCACTTCTCTTCCCTGCTATCCAATCTCTAAGCAGTGACAGGGAAATGCAAAAATCTCCTGCCACACACCCATTCAGTTACATACCTGTGCCCACACAAGTATGTTCTTCGAAGAGCACACTGGAAGAAGTAGAGGCACACCCAATGACTACACTTAGTTTTCCTCCACATTTGGGACATGAGAATGAAGCAGTTTGACGATGGAAGCCTCTGCAGATGGACAAAAAGCAAATACCTAACACAGAGCCCAGCACTGATGAAGCTGCTTGGCAAAATCAGTCCTGGGAAAGAAAAGAAATTAATGGGGAGATAACTTGAATGGAAGGTGATGACGAATGATTGCTGGTGTTACATCCAGGCTTGCCACACCCACCATTGCTATTTCTGGCAGCAGGTTTGGGGCGGATATCTCCCGGGAAGGAGTTTTGATGGTGGTTGTTGGGCCCACAGCAGCGCCGGCCATTGCAGACACTCAGGGGAAGGAAAAACATCACGAGCAGCTGGGACAGAGACAGCAAAGTAACAAAATTAAGTTCCTTTCAGTTTGCTTGATAGATTTAGTGTCACCTGTCCCTGTAGTTATGCTTTGCTTTGTTTTGGTTTTAGACTGGTGCTTAATGAGTCTGTGGCAGTCACACACAATTTCATGGAGATATCACAGCTGTAAAGAAGAAAATCTGCTTGATAAAAGGAAAAAAAAGATCAAGAATGAACAGTCAGGCTGTTCACATAAAGGAACTAAAGTGCCTCCAGTTTTCTGCCAGACATGACCCATAAACATGAGGCATGCTAAAAATAAAGCCATGAGCAGGGAAAAGCAGTAAAGTCACTTCACATTCCTAGAAGCTTCTCACATTCACATCTCCGCCTGGGGACTCCTGCAAGGGCCGAAACATTTCCCAAAACATCAGCCCATTTAAAGGCGAAGCAAACATCCTCACTCAGCAGATGTATTTAGGTAACGCTGGCATTTGTAAATTATGCAGAATGTTAAAACAACATATTTCAGGGGGTACAAAAGAAAAAAGAAAAGCAAAAAAAAGCCAACAGCTACTCATTAGAGTTGAAGAAAAAAAATCTGAACTTGTCCGTAGTATTAAAGGCCAAGATACAACAGTTTTTACATACCATTTAGCATCTCGCTTGTGAAGAACTTGAGCGTTTGTGCATCTGGATTTCATCTGCACCCGAATGAGACCGTGGGTGTGATGTTTTAGCCTGAGCTGGCTGCAGCTGGCAACCATGTGTTTGGATACTGCCACTCTCTCCCAGAAATATCTGAAGGGGTGTGTGAGCATCTGCATACTGTTAAAAAAGATAATTGATGACTTAACAGCTAAGGTCAAACTTGAGTCATTCTTTTGCCCAGAGACAGCTTTATTAGCCAGCACAGAGAAGTACTTATTCACAGTTAAATAAAAAAAAAATTACAGTTTGAAGATAAGTGGCTTATCAGTTAGCCAGAGGCCTCTCAAAGCACTCAAGGTGTGTTGTCAGAGCAAGTCAAGAAGTGTCAGGCAGGCACCAAGCAGCAGGGTTGGGCATCGGCACCAAAACATGCCGATAGTCTGAAGTAAGAGGGGTGTCGGACTTTTCTTTACATGCATAATTTGGCCATCTCAACTGCTCGATAGACATTTCCTTCCCGTCTCTAGCCTAACAGCTAAAGCTGTCATTTCCCAAAATAGACCACACCAAGGGAGAGGTTTAACTAGCAGAGGGAGGTTATAACTAGCTCAGCTATCCCTAGTTAATGTTCACGCTCAGGAGCAAAGAGCAAACCTGCTGTTATCCACAACAGTATTTACAAACACCACGGTGGTAAAAGCAGCTGATATCTCTCTTGTCCACAGCCACAATCCTAGCGACAAGTAGCAACACAGAGGTCACTTCTTTCCTCCTCAATACAAGTGTTCATCCAAGATCTTCGGATTAATGATACAGGGCAGGAACAAACAGCACAGTCGCACGGAACAGAGATGTATCGGCACTTGCGTCTTCTTGAGCGAGTCAGCTGTCGCTGCTGAGGACTGCCTTCACAGAGAAATTAAGGTGACAGTTACATTGAGTTAAACCAGCCTGAAACACCCACAGGAAGACTCAGGTCACCTGTTACAAGTCTATTACCATGCCCTGTGAGGTGGCGGCGGCTGGGCAGCCAGCCACTGGTGTCCTTTGGCCGCTGGTACCACCCGCCCTGTGGTGGGAGGGGGCTGGGGCATTGCACCCACCCCACTGCTCAGGTCAGTGTCTCCTAGCTTGCATTCGTTTCTTCCAAAAACCGACAAGCCAGCACCTGTATGCCCAACCAGGGGGGTCGGCAGCATCGGCAGGGAACCCACAAAGGGCTGTAGGACCTAACACCAGAGTCAGAGAAAGAGCAGAGGCAGGCAAATGCTCACACACAGACTAACAATCCCATTTCTTCCCAAGCAAACACATGCTTCCCTGTTGGGAAAGGCGAGAGACCTTAAGCAACGAATGAGAACAAAGCTACTGACTGCAGCAACCACAGCCCTCCCAGTTCTGGTGCCTCTGCAGGGATGGAAAAGGACAAACCTGGGTTAGCGTTACTCTAGGGAGCACAGAGCCTGGAGCATCAGTGGCTGGAAAAATGAAGCCCTGTAAAGGCCCAGGGCCGGAGCTGTAGAAATAAGGGGCAGGCTCAGCCCATCCATGTCGAAAGGCCTGCCGGCACGAGGAACTTGCAAAGTTTGTCTCGCTGTGCCAGGACGAGCTGGTTCTCCTGCAGCTGG
>NW_009715214.1:26629-29996 GCF_000703405.1 Apaloderma vittatum
GTGTAGTTCTTTGTAGTTTATGTGAAGAAAGTTTCATTTAAAACCTTTGTGGAAAAACTGTGGAAATCAGTGGAGCTCCTATACAGGAGCCCACTGAAGCCAGGGCACTCATGCAGTAGACAGCCAGCTGCTCATCAATTCTTATTTTTCCATCAACTCGTTGTTCTGACATAACCCTCAAGTTATAGATATCCTTTTAAATAACTGTCATATAGGTTTGGATATTTAAAATTTTGCTGTTGCATAATTGGTCTGTGGAACATATGAACCTTCCCAGGAGAACAGCAGACAGCCTTGCAATAAGGCAGGGAGTCTGTGCCAGCACAGGGATTTTCACACTATTTTAAGAATTTACAAGTTGTCTCAAGCCTTAAACGACAAAAACATCAAGTAGTGAGAGTGCACTGAACTCAATATTTTGCTGCTCAGCTAGCCTAGTGGGAACATGCTAGTGCAAACATTGAAATGTAAGCACCAGCTGGAGGCATTTCCTTCAGCTGCTGCCACGAGGCATTAACCGGGCGTTAACCAGAACCGCTGGATGTGCGGGAAGGACAGACCGGGAGCTGCTGCCCTAGAAGGAAAAGTATTAGCTCCAGCCAGGATGAAGGAACACAGATCCGCTTGGATATTAGCACCGGGGAGCAAGGTGACAGCAGACGACTCAAACACACCAATGGCGGCTTGTGCAGAAACAGTCTGGAGGCTTTAGGAAGATTTCCTTAAGCCTAAACCATCAAAGGAAACTTGCTTGGGCAGGTTCGCTTCATCAGCCTGCCAAGGACAGGGTTTGTGGGCAGGAGAGGTACGTATCGCCGAGGGTTACAGAAGAGACCATCGAGTGTTTGCGACACCTCCCTCTGCTCTTGCAGCCCATTTCCACACGTCACATCGGGCTCTTTATGCTTCTACCGGACAAATAACTCACTTGTATGTGACAGACACACAGACACACCGAGCACGTGGGGCGTCAAAGGGCATTTAGTCCTGGCTGGTCCAGCTTGCCCGCCTACAAACATCTCAGCCCAGCTCAGCTGCGGATGATGCGAGAAGTGCTGGGCTCCAGCTCGGCTGGACTCGGGTTCAAGGGAAAAGTGCAGCGCTGCAGGGTGCTCAGCCTGCACAGCCTTTCAGAGATAAGAAACCAGAGGAGAAGTGTTCAGCAGTTCTGCTCGCTGAGGAGCGACTAGGGGCATGCTAGGGAAAGGCTGTGCCCTACAGAGCTGCTCCGTGGCAGCACGAGGAAGTCACCTGGTTAAAAACCCCAGAAAACAACGCAATGCCTTGTTTAAAAAAATAGGGATTGCAAAATAATGTTTAAAAAATGAAGGCATGTTTTTCCAGCAATTTATCCAAAGATTATCCATAGCCACGTAGCAGGGAAAGCAGAGCCCAGAGCTCAAGAAATGGTTTCTTTAATTCATTTTTTTAAATAAGGGAGTCTCAATTTTCCCAGAAGTTCTCTAAAAGGACAAAACCCCCACAGCTTCAGTTTTCATAGTCTCAGAATGACACATTTATAAGCCTATACCAGGCTAAAAATTGACAGCTCAAGAGGATCGCTACGTCTCTGAAGACAGGGAATGAAGAGAAAAGAAGCAGGTTATTAGTGCCTGAAATAGGCATCCACTTCAATCAAAATACTCCTGTGAGCATGGGAATAGGAGAGGGCAGGACAGCAGCCTTTTATTTCTTCAGAGAACATGGGCATTTGAGTGAGACCATGAGTGATACTATAAACTAGAATCCCATTTCAGACACACGTGTAAGGGGAAATCACCGCACTGAGGCAGAGCCTTAAAGCCGTGGGTGGGAAATGAGCCGCTATTTTCGTGTCAAGGTTAATTCTGGGTTTGTTAGTTGATACAGAGGAAATGGACGCACAGCCGAAGGGCAACCACAGCTAGCGAACTGTCACCAAACAGCTTAAAACTAATACTGCATTAATTTCCCTGGTTGGAACACGCTGTGGAGTGTTTTGTAACCTCATCTGTGTGCTAAGGGAGCCTCCCGCATAGAGCAGTGTTTGCCTAAAGCTCTTCTCTTGGTCTGGCAGCGGAGCTGTTTGCATTGGCACCTCTCCGCCCGCCTGCCCCCTGCCAGGCTCCAGAGTGAGGGAGAAGAGCAGCTGAAAAGGGAGAACTTGAAATCACCCTTTTTTGAGATCCCCAGAGGTCCCATTCTCACCCCATCAGAGCAAAGAGCAGCAGCATTTGGTGTGAAAAATGCTTATACCGTCTACAACACGCTCCTGGTGGAAGCAGGAACTGATTTTCCAAAGCTGCCCCTTTGCAGAACTTACCATTTGTCTGAAGCTTTTTCTACTCCATCCTTCTCCATATTGTCAGCTTTCCTGTGGTAGCAGAATCAAACCCTAATCCTTGAAGGAGATGAGAACTGCCAGACTGCAGTGTTCTCCTGCGTCATGCAGGTCTCAGCTGGAGCTGACAAACAAATACCCCTAAAATGCCAGAGACCACTGGGGTGTTAACTCAGAGGTAGTAAAGGATTGAGAAAAGCCGAAACAGCTACAGCATCCAGCTCTACACCTCTTGCAAACGATGGCTACAGAGGCTGGAAGGCGTATGAGCTGGTCCCATTTAGAAGCTTAGAAGCAAAAGGTCTCACATCGTTGAAATTCATCACCTTTCCTGGTAGGTCAGAAACTGGTGTTGAGCCTCAGCCTAGAGCAGAACCTCCGGGCAGAAGGCCCTGCCTGTGAGTCACCCACACCGACACCTCTGAGAGAATGGATTGGGAAGGACAGAGAAATTTCCAGAGGTTGGGCAATGGTGGCTCTCTTAAAAACCATCTGCCATTAAATGCCCCAAATGGAAAGATGAATCAATTGCAATTTTAAAATACATAAAATTAATGGCCAGAAGAGAGATTGGGTTATTAAATACTGAACACTTGCAATTTCCCTGGTACCAGCTTACAAAGTACGGAGTCTCACCGCCTACAGGATTCTTCATTTGAGCTGCGGCTTTTTCCTCCCATATCCTTTCCAGTAAGGTGTAGCTCTGCTTTCAGGGTATTTGTACACACCATTAGCTCAGGAACAGGCCTTTTGTGAAAGGTAAATCCTTTACTGAAGTCTCTGCTTAACCAGGGGACAAACAATACTCTTGGCGGAAAGAAGGAAAAAAGGTATTCACGAGCAGGGTTGTGATGTCCAGCACTAACCTTGATCTAAACCACTGATGTAAACCGTGGTACTGCCTACATGATCCCTGGGGAATCTTACTGTCTCCTATCAAATGGTATCAAGAACTCTTGTATTGGGTTGGCCTGACTGGATTTTGGTGGCGGGCGGGGAGCTGCAGGGTGGCTTTTTGCAAGAAGCTGCTAGAAGCTTCCCCTGAGT
>NW_009715215.1:0-496 GCF_000703405.1 Apaloderma vittatum
TCTCCTACACTGGTCTCCAGCAGGTCGGTCCTCAGCCTACACTGGCACATGGAGTTGTTCTTTCCCAAGTGCAAAACTCTACACTTGCCCTTGTTGAACTTCATAAGATTTCTCCCCGCCCAGCCCTTTAGCCTAAGTCTCTTTGAATGGCTGCACAGCCTTCTCGTGTGTCAACCACTCCTCCCAGTTTTGTGCCATCAGCAAACTTGCTGACAATGCTCTCTAATCCCTCATCCAGGTCATTGATGAATATATTGAACAGCACTGGCCCCAGCACTGACCCCTGAGGGACCCCACTAGACTCAGGCTGCCAACTGGACTCTGCCTCATTGACTACAACACTTTGATTTCTTCCCTTCAACCAATTAGCGACCTACATCAGTACTTGGTCATCCAGACCACACTTCCTCAGTTTACCTATGAGGATGCTGTGGGAGACAGTGTCAAATGCCTTTCTGATATCCAATAGACCACATCCACTGCATGGCCGCCATCC
>NW_009715216.1:0-1826 GCF_000703405.1 Apaloderma vittatum
TCATGAGGTTTTCCGGGAATCCAGAACAGGATGCACGCAACAAGCAGGACACCAATGAGGACCATTATCTGTAGAGACACAAGCATAACCCCTTCCCCAGGTTATCAAATCAAATGGCCCCTGCCATTGGCCTGTGACCAAGTCCTTCATTTGGACTTTGGCACCTTTTTGAACTTGCAGTTTCGAGGACAGAGGTCTGAAGATAGGAGGAGTATCAAAGTCATCACTGTGCTGTAAAAAATTAAGAACATAAAGAACTTTATCCAGATGTGCCTGTGGCGGTTCCCCAGCCATTCCTCCTTTTTGTTTTTGAAGCACATGCTTCAGTGTGCCATGAGCACGTTCAATGATAGCTTGGCCTGTGGGTGAGTGGGGAATACCAGTAAGATGTGTGACTTGAGGTGTAAGCCGGACAACTATCCGTTTGTATTTTCTGTGGTATTCCTAAAATAGAAAAGGTCTTTTGGAGATGTCTAATGACATCTTTACTTGTTTTTCCAGTGTGAGCTGTGGCAACCGTGGCATGGAAATAAGTGTCAATAGTAACGTGAACATATTTTAGACGTCCAAACTCATCTATGTGAGTGACATCAGTTTGCCAAATCTGTAACGCTTGTAAGCCACGTGGGTTGGTGCCAAAAGAAATAGGTACCTGGGTTCCCTGACAATCAGGACAAGCTGCTACAATGGAAAGTGCTTCAGAGTGGGAGAGGCCAAATTGTCGTCGCAATGCTCGGGATCCTTGATGAAAAAATTGATGTGACAAAACAGCTTGTTGCTTAACATTAGTCACAAGGCCTAAAGCAACTGCGGAAACAAGGGCATCAGCCCTGGCATTACCTTCTGCATAAAATCCGGGCAATGATGTATGACTACGAATATGTAATATAAAATACGGTTCTTTGTGGTGCTGAATAGTTTTCTACAGTGTTAATAAAATGTCAAATAACAATGGATTGTCTAAAGTACTAAGGACAACTTTGTCCAAGCGCGCCACCAAATTGGCAGCATATGCCAAATCTGTAATAATGTTGACAGGACCAGGGAATAAGGTAAAGGCTGAGGCTATTGCTTGTAACTCAGTTACTTGTGGAGAACCATTCTGTGGTGCTGAATAGTTTTCTACAGTGTTAATAAAATGTCAAATAACAATGGATTGTCTAAAGTACTAAGGACAACTTTGTCCAAGCGCGCCACCAAATTGGCAGCATATGCCAAATCTGTAATAATGTTGACAGGACCAGGGAATAAGGTAAAGGCTGAGGCTATTGCTTGTAACTCAGTTACTTGTGGAGAACCATTCTGCAAAAGTACTTGTGATTTCCATTGATCAGTATCCAGCCAGACAACTGCTGCTTTGCCCATCTTCCCAGAGCCATCCGTAAAAATAGTAGGACCCTGTACCGGTTCAGATTGACTGAGATTTTTTTGTCCAAAAGGAACTTGTTTGGCAAACTTTAACAAGGGATGTGAGGGCAAATGATAAGAGATTTGGCCTGAGAACCCAGCCAAAGTGGTCTGTAGTTCATATGTATTTGCTAGGCACCATTCAAAATATCAGCTTTGTACAGGGAGTACAATAGCCATAGGGTCGCGCTCGGTTAGTTCGAAACACCTCTTTCGAGTCTTGATAATAACATCAGCAATCAGTTCAAATAATCCAGGAGCAGTTTTACGTGACTGAAAAGGTAAAAATAACCACTCTAAAACATGCAAAGGGTCATGCCATTCAGGGTTCCATTGAACTATAGCACCAAAAGGCACTACATTATCAATCAAAATAAAAACCTGAACATCCTGGGAAAAATCGATGCGATCTACAAATT
>NW_009715217.1:0-16077 GCF_000703405.1 Apaloderma vittatum
ATAAATGTTTATAAATACGTCAGGGGGGAGTATCAGAAGGACGGAGCCAGGCTCTTTCCACTGACGTCCAATGACAGGACAAGGGGCAATGGGTACAAGCTGGAACATAGGAGGTTCCACAAAAACATTAGGAAAAACTTTTTCATTGTGAGGGTGACCGAGCACTGGAACAGGCTGCCCAGGGAGACATTCCAAACTCATCTGGACATGTTCCTGTGTGACCTACTGTAGGTGATCCTGCTTTGGCAGGGGGGCTGGACTAGATGATTTTTTGATGTCCCTTCCAACCCCTGACATTCTGTGATTCTGTGGTAAGAGGCAAGTCGAATTCACTAGGTCTTCTGGTTTTGACATACATTGAGCTTTCCCTCATGATCCTGCAAAAATAAGCAATGTGCAGAGTCCTCAACAGCACCCCGGTGTTCTTACTGATTACAAGAAGGGCCTACACATTTTCATTTATTTACAATCTGTTTCCTTCAGTGATGCTGAGACACTGGGTAGAAGGCCATTGTGATGACTATCTTCCCCAAAACAAATGCTTGAGATACCCTGGAAAAGCTGCAATGAAAGTGTCTCATTGAAGGCTACAATATCCTGTATTACAAAACACGTACTTTCATAGTAATTACATATATTATATAATAAAAATTCCTTCTACATCACGTAAAAAATGCTATTCCTGTTACCAAGTGCAAAAGTCTGATTCGATTTTTTACAACACAATGCTCTCCAGAGTGTGCAAATTTGGTTTGGCTTTCTACAGAATACAATTATAGGTTTCAAGTAAAAGCGTCTGACGAAGGATTCAACAGCATCTCTTTATAAATTATACTCTGGGGTGTGCATTTTTCTCCCTACTTGATGGGGTTAGGGGGAAGAGGCAATTGCACAGAATGGACTTGAAGAAAACATTTCAGTGAAAAAGTGTAATTCAAGAAGAAGTTCCATATGATTCAGAGAACAGGTAGAACGTGCAGGGTTGAACATTGGCAGGCAAAAAACGGGGGAGAATTAGGGAACTGAGAGAATGAGGGAATGATCTGTCTGTTCTTTGTGGGCTCCAGTTAGTACGGTATGATTCAGTCTGCAGATGAGAGTGCACGCGTCTGCTTCCTAATGACTGTATTTGATTCTGTAGCTGATAAAAAAGAAACAGATGCAGCTACTAAGAGGCTGGGCCACTGCACTGGCTGACACAATTTGCAATATTAATATATCTATACAGACAAGTCTGCTCATTCAGCTTAATCATCTTTTTCTTGATTAGCTCAGCCACTATCCATGTTTTTCTCACCATTTTCATTTCTTTTAATTGTGCTCACCCTTCTCTGCCCCAGCCTGACCTGGCCATATTTGGAGAACAAACACCTCTAAATCTTTTTTGCATTTATACTGTGAAGCCTAACAAGTATCTTCATTAAAAATCTAAGCCATCATTAAGGTATTGTTTCTCATATTATCAGTAGTAAGGGGGAACACAGAATGTGTACTGCATTACTCAGTTTTTCATTTGATTTCACTACAGCAAGTAGGAAAGGATAGGGAAAACAATAAACAGGAGCTTTTTGAATTTGTTTTTCTTTCATAGCTCAATGGTCTTCAGACACCTGCTTTGTGTGTCTAGTGATGTGTTTCCTCCAGTCTCCTAATATCTGATAGACTAGAAATTATGCCCACATCATCCAATTGGTCTATTTTTTTCTCTAACCATAAATTATTATTTCATCAGATGCGACCCTCAGTTAGATATGTCTCAACCTTTACACTGCACATCGTCAGCCTTTATCAATGCTATTCTAAAGGGCAGACATATTCAACGTAATAGTTCTCTTCCTTTCCCCTTCATTTTTCTGTCTTTTGTGACTTAAACAATCAATCTTCTCTCTTTTCTCCCATTTTTTACTTGAGAACTTCTTATTTTTATTCTTGCTCCCACCTGTATATCTCTTGTCTCTAACAACCTGTAAGCAAGTAGCACTTTCTGTGTTGACACAGTGCTTTCCCCTCTGATGGCAGACCAGGGGCATCAGTGTAACTCTGCTCTTCCCTGCAGTCGGGGAGAGGGGGCTGTTGCCTCCGGCATAGTGACTTGGAAATAGAGAAATTGCTTGGAGAATCTACGACTGCTGCTCTTGTACTGGCACTTCAGGATGCCTCCCCAAAGCTCAGCTACCTCATCTTCAAAACAACCCCTGCCTTTGGGTGTACACCAGCTGGTTAGGATGACACTGTAGGATGCAGGGTAGGATGTAGGTTAGGATGACTTCTTCAGTATGGCAGTAACACCTCACTCTCTGATACTTGCTTGCACACGCACAAATTTAATTTCCTCTCACAAATACCGCTGTGAGCAGGGAACCATTGCTGCTGATCAGGAGAAGCAGGATACCAAAGCTATTCCCCAATTTAAAGCACATCATGATAGGTAGAGGCCAGATGAGGCTCTCGCAGCTTGCTGGAAATGCTATGAAGCTCACCTCTAACCCCACCTCCTCTCTCCCCTGCAGCCATACACACAAAAGGGCACACAGAGAAACTCCCTGAGGCTCTGAAATGTTGAAGGGCCTCCTCCCACACTGATCCCCTTCACTCTGCTTCGAGCCAGCGCAGCACTGAGTGATGGAAAGCTTTTTCCTTCATAAGCATGTACTGAAGACACTGCTTAGATGAGGAGTTGAGAAATATGATTTCTCCTACTCCCCCTTTTGTTTGTGCTTCCTCCTCCTAACAAAAAAAAAAAAGAGTAATTTCTTGCAGCCTCTGCAGTCACTAGGGATTTTATTGTGGAGCTCATCAGTCACAACACGGCTTATAAATACATAATGTCAGCACAGATCTGTCAAATCTCTTCCTTGCTGCACACCACTTACCTCTCTGTTCCCTCCCCACCAGTTCCCTGCCTTTTCCATTCTTTCCTATCTCCAAGCCAGAACTTCTTCAGGTGTGGCCTCCCTCTGTGCCAGCTTTGCCTGGCATCACCCTGCCTCTCCTGCTACCCCTTACAGAGGGGGCATTAAGAGGCAGGGAGAGGGAACACATTATCCCAGAGGACTCACTAAGCTGCATGTTGCTCTCTGGGTAGCAAAAGGATATGTCAGGCTTCCTATGACTTGTATCTACATAGACTATTTCAATACCCACAGCGACTGCCGAGAGCAAGGACTGGTGGTGTTAATAAAGCTGTCTTGTTGTCCCTTGTAAACTCTAGTCCCAGTCTCCAGGGCAAAAGAAGGGGACTGTGTTACCCTACATGGGCTAGGCTGCCTCACAGATACCATCAGGTGTCAGAATAAAGCCTGTTGAGTACCAGGTCTTCAAAAACATTAATAGCTTGTGCAGTGCTTCAGAGGAGGGTGTTTCAGCAGAAACTTTTGTACATCTCCATAATACATCATAGAATTTTAATTCTATTTGGACAATGTTTGTTTTCAGGATTTGGTGCAACCTGGATGAAAATGTGGAAATCCCTTTCCTCCACCAGCCTCTGTTCTGTTAGGTCATGTCACAGATCATGGAGTGGGATGTAGGGTTGTGAGGAGGGAGAATAAGCTCTTGCTTGGCATGTAGGAAGCCTCACAGCCCGTCTCTGGCTGCCCACACCTGGGATCAAGCAGCAGTGAGAAAAGCCTCTTTCCATACATGCACAAGCACTTGTTGCAGGAGGTGGTGGGCAAATAAGGTGCCTGAATCTCTCACAATTCACCCCTTTCTATCACTTTCTCTTCTTTTCTCTTCCAGGTAAAGCTACACCTGATTTATGTCAAACTAAGAAAGCAGAGAAATCAAAATGCAAAAGCACAGACAGGTTTTACTCAGAGGATGTTCTGGTTCATTGGAAATCTCTTGTTTACATCAAAACCAGCACTCTCTCACTGTCCACCTTCCTAGATCAAATTTCACAAAGTTTCAATTTATTTCCAAACTCATTTTTTTCCCTATAAGCCTGTCTTTCTGAAGTCCTGTGAATTGCACAGCAAATAGTTCTTTTAAATACCTGATCATGGCCACTCCAAGCTGATGTGGGATTCTCTAACAAACCAGCATACTGGAAGCCTGGAAAGATTCAGCAGTTACTGTGTGCAGTACCCTCCAACCCAGTCCCGCGCTATGCCATTTTATGGAGAAAAGGTAAAATGTGTGCCAAGGAGAAGGGATGTCAGAAAACATACAAATGGTTACACAAGAGGCAAAAGAGGAAAACACTCCTGCTGATGAGGATATACACACTACTGAGAGGTCATCCATTTCTAAAGCAAACACGTAAAGCTGGCTGAACAATCAGAGTATGTCTGGGGAAACTTCCCAGAAGTCCCTTGTTTCAGTCATCTCAGACCCTTAGCAAATCTAACTTAAAGACGTTAAATACCCTAAAAAGTAGGACTAAGCTACCTCCAAAATACATTTCTACCACACTCTACCTAAGGCAAAACATTACTGACAACAGATATCACATGGGAAAAAATCTGTCCCACTCCAATTCAGTTCAGACTCCTCCGCTTCCCAGGGGATGCAAACAGCTCTTCTTACTCCAGAAAAATCTGAACTCAGAGATCTCTTGTCTCACAGCAGCCTTTAGGTGAAGATCCAACCCTCACCAACTTCAGAAGATCATACTTACAACTTCCAGCATGAGAAGATCATCTTCATGTTTAGGTCTAACAAACCTATATTTTTCTTTAAAAGGGAAGAAACATAGCTACCACTTGGTAAGGCCGTGACTCTGCAAATAAATTCATGCAGCTAAATCTGTCTGTATTCCCAAACCATCCATAAAATGATGGCCTAAAAACTGAATGCAAATGTTACAAAGATCAGAGGAAGCATATTTCTCTTAATCTTATTTGGACCTCCATGTATATACATCAGTAGAAGACTAGTTTATACATTGTACATCATGTTTCAGTTCTCTTACCAAAAAAAAAAAAAGAGCTGTTTAAATATTTTCTTAACTGTTAAAGGGGATTTCTTTTTATAGTGCAGATAATTAAGTATTGAAGATGTAGCGATCTATTTGATACAGAGAGAATAAAAGATTTGAAGAATTTTAAATTAAAAAATATAACCCAAACCCTATCTGAACCAACTACTGTACACTTTGAAATTTAAGGCTAATATTTTATCCCTCTTCCTACAAAGTCTTCCATTTAATGGCTGTGCGTATTTATATCATTTAAATTAGTTACTTCATTCTCTCATATTGTTCTACGAATATAAGAGAACCTTATGAAAGAAGGGGGATTAAAAATTACGAAAATAAGACTTAGAGCTGAAGTATGTTCTCTAGTCCATATTAATATTAACAGCTAAATGAACTGTTTTTGGGGGTGCTGGTTGATGAGACACTCAAATGAGCCAGCAATGTGTACTGGCACCTCCAAAAGCCAAACATATCCTGGGCTGCATCAAAAGAAGCGTGACCATCAGGTCAATGGAGGTGATTTGATTCTCCCACTCTACTCTGATCTTGTGAGAACTCACCTGGAGTGCTGCATCCAGCTCTGGAGCCCCCAACACAAGAAGGATGGGGACTTGTTGGAGCAGGTCCAGGGGAGGACTATAAAAATGATCAGGGGGCTGGAGCATCTCTCCTATGAGGACAGGCTGAGAAAGTTGAGTCTGTTCCACCTAGAGAAGAGAAGGCTCTGGAGAGACCTCATAGTGGCCTTCCAGTACCTGAAGGCGTCCTACAGGGAAGCAGGGGAGGGGCTGTTTACAAGGGTGTGTAGCAAGAGGACAAGGGGCAATGGCTTTAAACTAGAGCAGGGTAGATTTAGATTAGACATTAGGAAGAAGTTCTATACTATGAGGGTGGTGAGACACTGGAATGAGTTGCCCAGAGAAGTTGTGGATGCCCCATGCCTGAAAGTGTTTAAGGCCAGACTGGATGGGGCTTTGAGCAACCTGGTCTAGTGGGAGGTGTCCCTGCCCATGGCAGGGGGTTTGCAACTAGAGGACCTTTGAGGTCCCTTCCAACTCAAACCATTCTATGATTCTACAATTTTGTCAGCTTATAGTGCACTGCACTTCTTCCCATTTCAGCAACAACAACAAAGTGATTTGATGAAGTATGAGGATTTTCCTACACCTTCTTTTTAACTGTCTGTGTAGCTTAATCACTTTTTTTTTTTTTTGGTAAGCAATATAAAAGGGATTTGGACAGCACAAAACTTAACAGAGACAAAATACCAGAGTTGGTATCTGCAGAACCAGGAGGTATCTGCTATAGCCAGCAACTCAACAGATCACTTAAATGTGCCTATACTTAGCACTGGCTGAAGTCCTATGGGGCTTAAACACAGGCCTGATGTTTTGCTGCATTATAACATGGACTAAGTAGTAATGACTGTGTTTTAATTCGGTGTGTTGTTGCTACAATTGATAAACATACTTGTCATTGTCTCTAGTAACAGTGTGTGTCACACCACGGTCTTAAAAATTACTCCACAACCAGAAATTCCACTGAAGTGCATTAGTATGGGCTACTTAAATGGACCTAAATAACTACCCTAGTTTTTTATTGCTTCTTCAACAATATTGCTCATTTGCATTTTTTAGCTGCCATTTTGCCAAATTCTTCCCATATCTTCTCCCCACAAGACCCCACAGTAAATGCATCCCTGGGATGCTGTGGGGGTCCCAAGAGTGGGCTGGGACATTACAGGATGGTGGTAGTTGTGCTCATATGCCTGGAGCACAATGGTGGCCACCAAAGGAAAGACAGGAACATGACATCGAGGCCGAATGGTGGAGAGAATAGCTGGGAGAAGAGAAACGGTCTGGAAAACAGTTGTATAAAGTACTCACAGAACCAGTAATACAAGTTTAACTTCCCAAGCCACAAACATCAAGAGTTTTTGACAGATAAAATGCATAAAACCAGCCCTGAAGGCGGGTCATCTTGTGTAACAAGAAGAAAGCTCCTCAGAGACATTTTATTCCTAAGCTCTTTCTCTCTCATCCATACACCAGCTTCTTTGTGAGATAAAGATATTTTCAGGTAGGGGTGGTCTCAGGCCCTTCTCCATGAGAGCATTTTGCAAGCTGCCAGATCAAGTGTGTGCCTCATCTGCTCTCCCCCTCCTTTTTCCCCCTGCTCCCTTTTTAATCTGGGGCTGCATCCGCTTCCGAAGGAAGGAGACATATTTCAAATCTCCAGGAAACAGGAGACTATCATTGCTCTGGTTCTATCCAAAATTCAGATAATTGATTAATGAACTTTTCCTCTCGGCTCATTTGCAACAGCAGGAGGAGATGGAGGTAATTATGGCACTCATAACTGACGGTTCAGTACTGTGTGGTTATAACAACCAAAAAGCTAGGAAGAGGAATGCACAAGACAAGCTTTTTAAGAGTTTGTCAAACATCAGGAATGAAAGGGGTATCAGCAACAAGCCCCGACAAGCTATGCTGTTTGCGGTCTTCTCATTTCCTCACCATGCCTGCCAGGGCAGATGCTGCGGTAATTGATGCCCCAAATAATTCCTGCCATTGCAGCTAAGCCTACCTGTAAGCTCCAGTTTAGAGACATTTGCACATCACCACGTGTCTGATCAAGTCCACCGCAGCACATGGTTAATCTATTTGTTACCCACCTCATAGAGAAGGTTGGAAGCAGAAAAAATACTTTCAAGTGCACTGTTTGCAATGTCAAGCTCACAGTGAGTTTATTTGCATAAAAGCAAGCTCAGTTATCTACGGGGAACGGACTTCAGAGGATAATTCAGCTATAATAGGATCCACATTTTTTCCTACTGATCCCAAGTCACTGTTTTACATACACGAATGCCTCTTATCAAACCTTCCTCCCTTCCCTCTCCTTTGCAAAGAAAACAAAGCCTTGCACACACGGAGTCATACTCCCTAAAGAGCCTGCAGTTTATGTATATCCTGTCTTTGAGGGGTTGCAAACAGATGGCTCACTCTCCTCTGACAGACACAGAATTCCATTGACATGGCAAAAACTGGGGTTTAATGCTGCACCTTGGTGAGCATGGGGTACTCGAGCCGAAGTGGGGTGCCCAGAGGCACAGCTCTCCAACATCCAGGAAAAGCATCCATTGCCCTTGTTTCCAGAGGGTGGTGTAACTTCAGTTTGTGTGCTCTGAAATGCTTGGCACTAAGGGGATTAAATCAAGCCTTAGCTTGTGGGTGCACTCGATTCATTCAGTAATCAATCACCCTAAAACATTCCAGGCAAAAAGAAAAGTGTAATTTGTAACTAAGACCAGAAGAAAAGGAAACAAAATCAATATTAGAATATTACCAAGTATGGGCAGCAATTTCCAGCACAGGATTACCAACAGGATAAATGCAAACACTTAGAAAACAATTACACAAAAGGCTAAGTCATCCTGGGATGATATATGTCAAGAGGACTTCTGTACAGGAAGGCAAGTACTAAACTCGAGCAACAAGAAATGAACAGGAGAGAACAAGAACCATTATTGGTTTGTTTTAAAACTAGCTTCCCAAGATTTTAAAAAGTCTAAAACCCATATAAAATGTATATAAAACTAAAATGTACACAAACCCGATACATAGTTGTTCAAAGTATTTTAATGGTTTTTAAATTCCTCCTTGCAGCTTTAGAAATGTGAAGCTCTCTAAAGGAAGCAGTTGCCAAACCTGTTGCTTGAGACAAAGAAACACTTTGTTCTGTGGGATACTTAACTGTCCTACCGAGTGAGTTAATCTTTGCAACCTTATGTATGAAGAAGAGCTGAAAATCTGTGCTTTCCTCTTTTTTTTTTTTTTTCGGGGGGTGTGTATATTATTTTCCTAATTTCAATTAATTATCTAGAAGCACAATCGACTTGGCAGGGAGCCTTCAAAAATGCCTTAACTGCAGTGCTATACCACCGAGCAGAGAGTTTAACTAGATGATTTTATTAGGGAATCAATTAACCCTCACATCCCAAAAAAAGGCAACTAATCTATCTTTTTATTTCACCCCTCTAAGCAAACTCCACATTGTAAGTTTGCAGTCAACCCTCTCTTACACATCATGGATCTCTGACCAGAAAAGGCTTTTGAAGATATGTAATCCTGATTTTGAAGAAATACTATTTGCCTGCTCATGGGAAAGCAGTCATCTCTTGTTCTACTCCTTACCTATAGGCAGAGAACAAATAAGAGAAGATGAATTAGAGTACAGCTTCAAATAATAAGTGACTGTGAGAAATGACACTTGAAGTGAGAACAGGGATGGGTTTGCTGCCTGTTACAGGAGATTCATCCTGAGCTACTCTGGTCAAAAAAACAGGGCAGCAGAGAAGAAGAAAATGGAAGGTGTTTGAAAGGAAAATGCTGCCTTTTGTTCAAAAAAAAAATTACAACAACTCTTTGTACAAATTCATAAAATTTTGTGGGGTGCAATTTTTAGTAATAATGCATCATTTACTGCCATGAGTTAGTGCTGGACTTCTTTTCTATTTCCTTAAATCCACATTTTCTCTCCAAAACTAGTTAGAATGGAAAATTTTCAATACAGGTTTCATGTCTTGCATCTGTATAATTCCATTTTGACCTAATGTGTCCGTACAGGGATGGCACTAAGAGGGTATTAGGTGGCAGAGAATTAAGTTTCCAAGGAGCAGAAATAGAAGAAAAAAATCAATTTAGTGGAAACTGAAATAGAGAAATAGAAGTAAGGAATAGTATGAAGGCATAGATTTACCAAGAAGGCACAATGAAGGGCCTGTGCTCCCAATATTAGCTTGGCCTGGAGTGCAGTACAGCCTTGCAGTTTAGCCTCCCACCCATTTACAGAGGGACTGGCTCTGCCTTCCCCCACTTCTGTCTTCTACTCTGTGCCTTTATAGTGTTGTCCAAAGTCAGAGGATATCCACAGGCTTATATTTCAATCCCATCTCTCCAGAAATGCTGTCTCGTCTCCTCAAGCACCCTCAACCTTCTCTCTGTAAGGACTTCTGTGCTGCACTGATATTTGCCCATGCTGCTGTGGGGCTACAAAACCCAAAAGTCTGAAATTAATTAACCAGGGCATGAAGCAAACAAGAAACGAAAGAAATGTATTTAAACACAGAAGCACGTAAAAGAGTTGAGAAAAATAAGACGGGTTTTTACAAGTTGTCATCGGGGAAAGCAATTATATCAACAAATTAAAAGGAAGGACAGACTCAGTAATAGCTCTGAAAGGCCAGATTTTCAATTTCTGCAGGAAACAATCTTGCACAGACACAAAAATAGCTGAAAGGTCTGAAAACCACTGTCCAAACTCTCTGCCAAGGTGATGAATTGCTGATAAATGGTGTCCAGCTCTAAAATGGTGCACTCCAAAACACCAGTGAGGGGTAGGAGAGATATCAAAGTCTCAGTCCAAATTTCTCTCTTCAAAAATCCCATGAAACCAGGCTTGGACTTCAAAGAATAACTGTTTTATCAGCAACTAAAAGATACATGCAACTAGCCCAGCTGGTTGAGTTGGTGCTCTGTGAAGCCAACTATCCAGGATTGATTGTAAATAGAGAGATGGGAAATGCCAGAAGACACATTGTCCCATCGCACCTGCAGGAACCAACTCACCCCATGCTGCCCAGTGATGGAGGCCCAGGTGGTTAGCTTAGATAAGACCCTGTTAGACAGATCACTTCTTCATCTCCCAAAAGCTGTCCCATCTTTTCGTGGGATTTGGCCTTGTTTTTCTGGAGGTCTAAATTTTGGCCTTATAATGAAAGAAAAAGCAGCAAAGCCGAGTTCATTTTGGTTTTGCGGGGAAAGATTTGGATAGCTTGAAGCAGACGCAAAGCAGCTAGCAGTATTGATGTCTGGCCAAGAGGGATCAGGAGAAATGTTTTTAGCCCCAGCTTTTGGTACAGAGCTGGTGCAGAGCAGAGGAAAAAAAACCCCAACAAACAAGCCCTGGTTATCTAAGAGGTGCTGAGATGAAGCAGGGGAGCTTTAGGAAAACTGAGGCACAGAAGTTTTAGGCACTGACCTTACCTAGCTCCTGCTGCAAAGGGGAAAGTGGGTGACAGGCAAATCCTGCTGCAATTCTCAGTTGCTGGAGGTCCCAGCACCTCATGAAGCCAGCCTTTGGCAGCCCCATCTCCTCTTTCCCCTTCTCTCAACTCATGACCAACTTCCTGACAGTATCATGAGAATTACTGCTATCCTTTTCCCTAGCTTAGGCTAGCCGTATTTGAATTTTGCATGTTATTTACTGATGACCTTCACTTCAGAAAATAGCTGCTTTTTGTAGCCTAGCTGTGTAAAGACTGACAGCAACCTTCATCAGAGGATAATTTCCAAATGAGGCAAGTATCCACATGGGACTGTCAGAACCACTGAATTGATTTGTGCCTGCACCACAGGTCAGATTTCAACCCATTTTTCTTGAAGACAAACTAGACTGATTTATCCTCAGGGGCCTTGCCCTCCACTCCTTACAAGCCTCAAAACCCAGAAATAAATGATGTATGTTCATTTAGTACACCCATATCATGTGAGGGCAATTGATTCAATTACATTATAGCTACTGGAAACAAAGCAGCCATATGGCAAGCTTTCTACCCCCAAGTAAAGGATGCTGCCCAGCTCCGAACAGGGAGCTTGTTCCCTGCAGGGCTGCTGCCCCCTAAACCGGGGTCCTCAGGGAGAGTTTTTCCCCAGCAGGGGGGAAATCTGAGTTCACAGCTGGTTAAGATAAGTGTCTAAACTTTAAGATACTTCTCAGAAGCTTTACCTAAACTACCCAGGGCTCCTAAATCTGCAAAATTGCAATGAAAATTTTGTAAGAAAAGGTTTTGCGTGCGCAGGCACATCTGTATGCCTTTTTTATTACCTCTAAATGCTGGAAGAACAAGAAATAGATTGAGAGGAAAAGCAGTAGCTGTACTCTGTTTTGCTTCATATGCCATGCATAGTGTTGGCTCTGAAGACACACATCATGAGCCAAATCTAGCCTTAAATCAATAAAGCTCTGCTGGCTTCAATGGAGCAATTGCAGAGATATACTCCAGCCACTGCCCTAAGCCCATCCAATTTTCACACCCCCTCTGCTTTCCAGCAGGCTGTCTAGGCTGCCATCCAGAGCTGGAAAATGCAAAGGTTTGCATATGAAGTCAGGTGGGGAAATTCAGCATGGTTTCTGAAACCTGGAACAACAACAACAACCACCAAAAAAAAGAACAGAAAAAAAATTGAGCTTCCTCATTTCATTATAAAGGGAAGAAGTTTTATTCTGACCATTTCAGCATTTAGCCAGGACCACCTTACCAGATTTAGATTTTCTACTTCTGAGCAAAATCTCCCGTGCTTCAGAAAAGGCCCACTACTAAGAGTAGCTCTGGGAGTAGGTATGGGTTTCTCCTAATGAATTAAAAATGTGACAGCAGCTTTGGGATCTTTGTGGTTTGCCTGCGAATTGGTTCTGACCATGAAAGGCCTGCTAGTTTTACCTCAACTAAGCAGAGCAGTTAACCTCAGCAGGGGCAATATTTACTTGTACTTCCCAATACTTAAGACAGGAAATGCCTTAAATGTTGCAAATACTGAGGTTATAAAACTGTAAATGTTTGCCTATCAGAGGCACCTGACAAGTTTTTACAACCCTCAGCTGCTTGCAAGTAGAGTCACCCCAGCACTCAGGATTTTCCTGTCCTCTCTTTTTCACCTGTTGTACAGAGTGATTTGTGGAAAACACATCTCTTTGTACATTTGTTTCAAGGCTACTTTCCTACCAGCAATTGTAGAAAGGTGATTCAGGTTTCACTGAATTCTTTAATTATCTCTTTTTATCGATGGAAAGGTAAATCTCTCAGTTTATGTTTTGTTTTGTTAGCTGGCTAGAGAGAGGCTCAAGGTCTCATGAGCATTTCTCATATTCAGCAAGTAACCTTTGGGGAAACTGCTTTAAATTATTTCTTTATACAGAATGATACAAAACCATGGAGTGTAGAATATGTCAGGACACAGGGACACAGCAGTCTTGTAATACCATTTTTCCCCATTATACCTTAAAAATTTGACAGAGGAGCCTTCCTGCCTCGTGTCTCCTTGTGAGCACATCCAGCTTGGGTATTTCCATGTTCATTCTTGCATAGGCCTCTTAGAATTGAAATTAAAACCTGCACATCACCCAGTGCAACCGGCGGTACTGTGGTCACACTAGCGGGGCACTGTACCAAGGGGAGCTCAGGGTGTCCCTGCCCAAATGCCCCAGCCACCCACCCTGGGGCAGGTCACCTCACCCACCCCACACCAGCTGACATGGCCTGCCCAGATCCAAGTGGGAGAAGTAGGTCCCTGCCAGGGCTGAGAAACAGGGACAAAAGGCCCCCACTTGGGAAACATAAAATAACAAGTAGCGCATCACCACACATTGGATGGAAGGGTGGTCATATCCACCTTTTCAAGGCTGTTACTGGCATCAGGATGGTGGTTTGCTGACTTCGTATACTAACACATTGTCCATGTGTCCTAAATATGCCCACGCAGGCTTTATTCACAAGTAGCTTACACTGGTGTCATCTCACTAGTGACAGTAAAGCTGGCTAACTGCACGTGAGGGAAGAACCCTAGGACCTTTGTTCAAGAAATGGAGAGATGTCACTAGATTTCCTGGTTTATGCTCTGACACAAAGGAGAGGAGAATCACACTTGAAGACTTTGCTTGTACGATTCCTTACTGGAGCATCTCTGCAACGCACTCTTGTGCCACAGGTGAAACTCACTTAAGGGAATTAAATCAGAATAATCTTCCTTAATTCAAGCAAAACCAACAATCCAAGACACATATTTCGCCAAGAGGCTTCTGTAGAAGTGAGAAAGGCAATTTCTCGACTTCTTTTTTAACCGTGAGCTGCTACCGGTGCAGTCACACACTGCTTCTTTATGGCTAGCGCTGCACCCAGAAGCAGTGGCTGGGGTGTCAAGGAATGCTCTACCAACCTCTCCTTCAGGGATCTCATGTGATTATCCAGGCAGCTGCCGGCTGGCGGAGCCCCTGCTGCCACTTTTTTGCTCTCACTGATTGCTTCTTGCTGGCACAACATAGGGGATACCTGAGAGAAGAGATTCATGGCGCTGGGATGGTTTCTGCTCCATGCTGTCCCACGGATTATGCTGCTATAGAAAGGAGCCTACATCAGTCCAACTATCCTCAGGGAATCAGTCGTTTCTCAGAAGGGACTCAGGTAGTGGCTAAAATAATAATATTGTTTGGGGTGTGCTAGTGACTCTGACAGCTCTGTCCTGCACAGATTTAGCTTGCTACCTTCCAGAAATGGTGCAATAACGCTCAGGCAACAAGAGTCTTAATAAATATCTGCAGCCCGGCTAAGCAGTCTAGCTGAGTTTTTATTACAAACCACTATATATCCCTGTCATTAAACACGCTGTTAATTCATTATTTTGGACATTAACAGAATACAGAAAGTATCTTAAAATAACATCTTAATTTATATTTTTAACATCTTGGCACCTCTAATTTTTATTTTATAAGCTCCATTAATGTTTAATGTCTGCTGCTGCATGGCAGCTCAGCTACACTGACAGCTATTGTTGCAAGTCTTTCATCTTTGATCCATCCAACTGGTCAAACAATAAATTTACTACAATTTCATTAAGCCCAAAATATTCCTACTTTTATTATTGCTTCTGTGATAGGGGTAGATTTTTAATAATGTTTCACCTGAGCATAAACCAACACACTTTTTTAAAGTACATGTATCAGCCAAAGTTTTCTCCATAGTTTTAAAGGACTTCTGTCTTCTTCCAGGGTCCCAATATTTCACGTGTGCAAATGCAAGGATAGCAAAATAATAATTTGTAACATTACCAAATTACTTGTCAGTTAATACTTTTGGAGTTCAGACAAAAAAAAAAAAAAAAGAAAAATAAACACAACCCTCCAAAGAAATAAAAATAATCTGGTTAGAGGGAAAAGACAGAACAATCTATTCTGACCCTTGATTCAGTTACATTACTCCACTGCTCAAAACCACATTACATATGATTCATATATACACCATATTTTGCTATATTTCAGAGTTTGTGAGAAACAGACATCCTTTTTCAGGTCTCAGATACAATTGCCATATAGCGTGATTGCAATATTTTCATGACTTAACAAAAATTTATAGAATATTGTAAATAACTGTATACATATGGGACACTTTTAAGCATTGGGGGGGGGACTATCAAAGTGGTTCTATATAACCAGCTTTAATTGGAAACCAGACCTTAAGCATTTTTAATAAGTCAAGCTGATCTGAACCTGAATATTCTTTTTAAATTTGTGAGTTTTCTCTCTTTTCTATGGCCTCTTGTTCCTTAACATATAAGGACCTGTCTGCCTCGAGTATCCTCCGTCTTCCAGAAAGGTGAAAAGGAAGCAGCCTCAGGAAATGTCATATGTGGCATGACTGAAGCTATAAAGGTGTATTCCCTAACAACTACACTCTGCGCTCAGCAAGCCGACAGCCCCACTGGTGAAATCTTATTAAGCACTACGCTCCTTAAGTCTGTAAGGCGGCAGGACAGTCTTCTTTGCAGCCAAGGAATTTTCTACCAAAACAAACCAAGGATCCATACATCGTAGTATATTTCTCTTATACCAGTTAATGTTAAATACTTCAGAGGAAAGTGTAAACAGTGATCTCGGTTTAGCAAAATAACATCTGCTCTGCTTTAAATAGGCTTAGGACCCCCGGTTTCAGCCTGCATTAGACGAAAATCACCACCTCAGTAGCACCTAAAAGATACATTTAACACATCAATTCCAGGTTGCTTGAACATATTCTTACCTTGCATGCAAAATGTTTCAGGAGGCCTGAACCCTGTGCATAAAGCTAAGTAGGAATTTAAGCACTTCCTTGGCCAGGGGTAAATAAAAACACATAATTGAGTGCACTAGTCAAGCGGGTTATGTTGATACAACTAAATAAAAGCCAGCCAAGAACAGATTTTGGGCCCCAGGGGCAGAGAGTTGCCCTTTCTGTAGCAGGTTTGACTTGGAAACAAATATTTGGAATAGTTCAAAGGGGAGCCAGGGGCTGAGCTGGCCTGCAAAGCAGTGGGGACAACAAGAGCCAAGGCTCTCTCTCCCTACAC
>NW_009715217.1:16108-18950 GCF_000703405.1 Apaloderma vittatum
TAGCAGTACAGACATGCCCTCAGTATCTGGCACCTCAGTTCTAAGGCCCTAATAATTTTCTTACTTACTGCAATCCTAAATCCCAGGGAAAGATGTTTTAAATCTTCTTCCAGGACAGGATGGTAATGCTGTGAGGTAAACATTTGTATATTCTGTGAATGTAAGGCTTCTTTGCGTTACTGATGTTGTGTCCGTTCCTGTTAATCTGCCTCTTCTGTTATTACCTGGAACTATGCTGTTCCATGTTACTTATGTTCTGGAAATGTCAGTCATATACTTCATTTTGTTTTCAGGTTATGAAAATAGGCTTAAGCAAAACTTTCCTTGGGAACAGGAGTGAACCAGAGCTGTAAGCAGACCTTCATAAAAATATGATTTTTAGAAACTTGTGGTTACCTCATTGATTTGATCAACCTAATTTACTTAAAGGGGTAATTACCATCTGAAAAGTCACAGACTTTGCATACCATTTTGAATCTCTGGAAATAGTTCCTCCACTAACGATTTTTCTTATGGCACAGTGGGCATGCTGGTGTGAAAAGCCTGGCTATAAATCACTAGGATTTTAAAGCAAATATCAGTATTCTTAGAACCAGGTTCCAGACCTCCAACTGTTTGAGATTGACAGGTTTATCTTTCAATTTTCTGTATTTGCTTTAAAATTTCTGACTGTTATAATCAGTGGATGAAACAACAGCCAGAATACTGTATGGAAAAAAGTAATGGTGGAAGTTAATTTTTTTTTAATCTCTCTACCATGTTTATTTTCTCCTCATACATTTCTAGTTGTAAGTTAAAGCATCTTTAGTCAATCATAGTTTGATTCTTTTTCATAAAGTGATGTACTTCATACAATGCAGCTACATCAAGATCCTTTTACTTGAGATTTCATAGAGATCAGGCACAAGATGAAAAGCAAAACATGATGGCAGACTATTCAAAACCACATTTCAAATACGCAAAAAAGCTTTGATTTTGTTTGTAAATATAAATCAGAAGGTGGTCCACTTCTGAAAATTAAGGAACCCACAGATCCTTTTTAGAGCCACAGGCCAACCAGCAATTTAATCAATATTTTTACTGTTTCCGCCAAAGGAGAAAAAAGTAAGGCTGAGCAATGGAGTGAAGTGTAATTTACAATTTATCATTTCAGCATGCAAGTGTCTATGGGTAAAAGACTGGAACATGCAGGAGAAAGAAGATTTAATTATATATTACATTTCAGAAGTCCTTTCAGCCCATACCTCAACAATTCCTTGCTACTCGGTCAGTCACTTATTTTTAGATCTAAATTGCTCTTTGTCACACATGAACCTGTTACCTAATTTATAAGGTACTCCATCAAAACTTCCATTTCTTAACTGTGAGGTAACAGAGAGCATCAAACATGTTAACTGAAGGACCTCCCAGGCAAATTTAAGGTTTGTCTTTTCTAGTATTCTGCCTCCTTTATTCTACTTCCTTTCTTTTCTTCGCATCTTTATTGTAATTTTGTACCTATCATGGGACAAAGCCTGAGCAATGTAGCTAAATAACTTATATTTAAGGTAAAAGAGGGGGGGAAAAAAGTTAACAACCAACTCTGTGAAAAACAAATGTTCATAGCTCCATGTGAGAGGGCACAGGGTGAAGAAGTCACCTGGCAACAGCGGCCCCCTTGACCCAGAGCTGGAGCAGAGCGAGCCCTGCGAGGAACGTAGCGGCCACCTCGGGCATCTCAGCATACACGGGAGAAGGGCAACAGCCACTGAGCGGTGTCACTGTGTGGGCAGCGTTTGGCCGGGCACGGGTTGAAGAGCAGGGCTGCTGCCGAGGACAGACCCCTCGTTCAGCATCACTGCCATCCCAGGCAGCTGCCGAACCCACTGGCTTCCTCTCGCTTGCTGATGCTTTCTCCAGGCACCAGCTGGCTCTGGGAGGGGTGAAGGGCTCTCACCAGGGTGCCTCATCCCCTCCACATCACCAGAGCCACTTCTCAGTCGACGAACAAAATGGCAAACCTGGGTCCCTGGCGCAGTCTTTTCTTCTGCTAGCTGGAGACTTTATTCTCCCATGTGTTGCAGTTGCCACCAAGATATCCCCAGATTTAAAACTGCTCTGGAGAACATGCCTCTCTTACCCCTCTCTGATGCAGCCCCCAGCCCCTCCGGAAAAGTTTTAAAGCCCTCCATCTAGTGCTGATTCTCTCCTAATCTCACCTTTGCTTTACATGAACTGGAAACTATATACTAGATGGTGTGATCAAGAGCTGACAATTACCGTCTTAAATCTATTGCTATGACCAGCATATGCGTAGAATATTTAACACCTTTAACAGAAAATAGAAAAGTAAATGCTTCTCTGCAAAGTCAAACCATGTGTGCTATTTGGCAATTCTAATACCTTTCTCTAGCCTATCTGCTTTCATCTCTTACGGCTCTTCAAAATAACACAGAAATACCCCTTATAATATTGTAAATAGTATTGCCTAACTCTCTTTTCAGCGGAGGGAATAAAAGAGCCCATCTTGTGAAAATGGCTTCTTATCACTGTATTTCCTTTGTGACTTTACACGCATTACACTTATCTTTAAACTGGAAAAAGGTATTCAGTCTTGTAAAATCAATGAAGCTTTTAAGCGATGGAGTCATCTTCTACTTCCTTTACGAGTCCTTTAGAAAATATGCAAGCTTTCCTAACTTGCTTTAGCTGGCAAACCCCAATCTGACCCTTCATGCCAAACTAGAGTAACTTAGCTGCACACTAAAGGGCTTTACAAAATGGTCTTTTGTAAAGGAATTCTCCCCCTTGCACAACAAAATAACTTCCAAGCTAGTCAGTAGCTCTCGTAAATCCAGTGTAG
>NW_009715217.1:18983-27226 GCF_000703405.1 Apaloderma vittatum
TCCCTGGGCAAATAGAAAAGTCACAGCAAACTTCAGCTTTCTCAGCTTTTCTCAGAATTAAAAAACTTATGTCAAGAGGGGAAAATGCCACTTATACTTGGTAGCAGCAAACAAAAGGATTTTGCTTTTTAGGTTATTTTTTAGGTTATTTGCTTTTTCAGGTTATTTATCTAACTCCTTTCTTCCTGGAAAATCTTCTCAGATAAAATAAAATTCAAATTTTAAAGCATAAGTTGAAAAAAACCTCATGTTTCTGACTCCTGATTTATTTTTCCCCTCCCCAAGGACTGTTTTATGAGTTCTACCCAGTTCCACCAGGCTCCTTTCCTGGGGTCTTTGCAATGCAAACCCATAGATCGATCGTAGCAAAAAACGCTGTCACTTGGTGTTATGAGGGAACACCACAGTGCACAAGTCTCTGCTGGCAGGGACAATCAGTATAGCCCAGAGAAACTCATCCTAGGCACAAACTTTTCTGCAGAACCTGTTTCAAACAGGCTCTACCCATACCCCACCACCTCCAGTAAACCCACCAGCATCTGGGCCTTCAGCAAACATAGAAGCTGGGACACGCTTGCCCTTTATGTCTAGAGAAATGAAAGGGGTTGCATCCTCCCTCTCTCTCCTCACCCCAGGTGCACCCTGCTTCTGATCCTGTGCTGAATGGGATATGGAGGGGGAGTAAAGCACAGTGTGTCGGGGGAAGGAATTTCTGTGATTTTTACCACTGTAAATAACTTTGGGGCCTTTCTACTACCCCACATATTTCTGAGATATTTTCATGCTTCTAGCATAGCTGTCAGTTCCTCTTGGCTGGTTTTGTTTAAGAGGAAACTCAGTATGAGGAGGTGTGTTTCATATCAGTACCAGCTGATGCACTTTCTGTTAGAAAGAGCAGAAATGAGCTCAGTGTTTTCCTATGCCTTCCTCCCTTCCTAGCTTTTACTATAAGGATAGGGGAAAGAAATTTGTAGCATCCTCCTCCTGCACTACTTCCCAAGGTAGTAAAGGTTGAATAGGTAGCTGAAGAATGGGTATTGACCATAACTGCAGAACTAGGGTAGGAGGCTGAGAGTCCTGGGTTGCAGCCAACAGAAATAAGGTGGCAGAGAAGGCTGCAACCACCAGCAGTCCTTTAAATCCACTGCTTTGAAAAAGGGGGAGATATTGTCATCCGCAGGCAGTGGGCAATCACACCTTGAGACAGAAAGGGGCCTCACCAAGCCACAGCTTCCTCAGGACTGTTTGCCAAAGGGCACTGCAGCACACAGTTAATAGATCTTCCCTGCTGACAGTCCCCTGTACACTGTCACACACTCCTGTCTTAAGGGCTCGAAGTACATGGAGGTGTGCACGCCACACCACTTAAATACCATTGAAATCTCATGTTTGTCACTTTAGACACACAAACAGGCAGGTAGGTCCATCAAGCAGATGCTACTGACATTTGCTACCTTGAGTACTGTGTCCAGTTTTGGTCACCACAGTACAAGAAGGACACCGAGGTGCTGGAGCGGGTGCAGAGAAGGGCAACAAAGCTGATGAAAGGGCTGGAAAGCATGCCCTATGAAGAGCGGCTGAAGAAACTGGGTTTGTTCAGTCTAGAGAAGAGGAGACTGAGAGGAGACCTTATTGCCCTCTACAACTACCTAAAAGGAGGTTGTAGTGAGGCTGATGTTGGTCTCTTCTCTCAAATTAGTAATGATGGGATGAGGGGGAATGGCCTCAAGTTGCGCCAGGGGAGGTTTAGATTAGATATTAGGAAGAAATTCTTCACTGAGAGGGTAGTTAGGCACTGGAACAGGCTGCCCAGGGAGGTGGCGGAGTCGCCATCCCTAGAGGTGTTTAAAGAATGAATAGATGTGGCGCTTGAGGATATGGTGTAGTGGTTAGAGAAATGCTGGGAAAAAGGTTGGACTTGATGACCGTGGAGATCCCTTCCAACCATAATGATTCTGTGAGAGCCGGGCGACAGTAACAAGCAGAGGTGCCTATACTGCTGTGTGTCAACATTTAAAAAAGCAAATCCATAAAATGTCACCATCTTTCAACACCTAATAAACACTTCACATAGGACGTTGTGGAAGTTGCCCAAAGGGTTTTTTAAAACTAGAGTGTCTCACAGGAGTCAAAGACACAGCTTGTAATCCAAATGCCTCTCCCACCTTGCAGATGGATAAGAGAGGCAGTCCACCGCTGCCAGACAACACAGGGCTCAGCAAAAGGAGGCTGTGTATACAGGGACAAAAAGAGATGGTATATGAGTGACAGCAAGCATGACTGAGAAAGAAGCACTGTACGAACTGCCAGTTTTGGTTGTCAGAAAATGGGATATTTAGAAGGCTTGCCTGACTGAGCCAGACAAGGCAGCAGCTCTGCAGTCTGAAGCCTGGGTCTCCTCTCTCCTCCCCTTACATAAGGAACCCCCTGCTTTGCTGAGTGGCCTCTGAAAATCCCTTTCCAGCAGGCACCACTTTGGCAGGTGAACATCACTCTCCAGGAACTCTCTTGAAGGCACAGGCAACATAACGCTGCCTAATCAAGGGCAGAAACCTCTATTAAGCAGAGGGGCATTGACAGGCTCCTCCACCCAGTCTGAGAAATATCTCAGTCCCTAACTCCCCAGTTAAAGTTCATTGGGAGATCTGGGATGATGCCCACAGAAGGCACAGAGAACAAAGGCTGCTTAGCCATTCAGTTTAGCATTTGTGCATTGATAGAGACCTGTTAGCACAAAAAGAGCTGTATCACTGTAAGATGAGGGTATGATTAACTTTATTGATGTGTGGGTTTGAAGAAATAAATTGGTGCTAAGTGCTCTAACACTACGATGTGTTTCCAAAGGGAACTTGGGAAAACAAACGTTACAAAAAAACACGTGAGGTTAATATGAATTGGGAGTTGGAAGATGAATATAACATTTGATGTTTCGGTATTTGAATCAAGCCCAAACTTTGATTAACACATCGATCATCTGATTAAACTACTCACTTGAAACCTGGTGTTATGCACTGTGCAGGACATCAGAAATATTGTTTAAGTCAAGAAGCATAAAAGGTTATTGCATGTCAAATCTTCATTCCATGCTTAGGCTGTGGCGATGCCACTTATGGAGATAGCAGGAATAAGCAAGTGTTATCTGTGACTGCAAATGTTGTTGACTTATTCCAGGTCATTGGAGATTAACATTTTGGTTACTGAAGACATGTAGAAGATACTGTGCATGTTATGCGGAGTCAGAGAACAAGCCTGTTCTTGTAGGATTTCAAACTCAATTACGCAGACACAAGAAGTTTAGATAAACTCTTCAGATTATAACAAATTAACTTTGGGTTGCATATCTGAACTGACACTCTGAAGGCATATGGGATTATTCTAGATGCTGTTGTTGTTGCTGGAAATAACAGCAAGTTAAGAATTTAGTTTAAACTTCTGAGTTGCTTGACTCTGTTTTACCTGATTGTGCAAGGGGAGGGACAATTTCCAAACTGCCCATTTTCATCAACATTTCATTATATCTAGCTGACCACAGTGAACAGCTGCTCTGCAGGGCGAAGAAATCACAATTTGAGCCCTAGAGTTACATTAGAAGCTTTGTGATTTGAACTATGAAAGATTTTGCTTTCTTTTCCAAGAGAATATATTAAGAAAAAAAAAAAAAGCTCTTCCACAAAACTTCAGTTTCAGGAGGACAACAGACTTGCTTCATGGTTTTGCTGGTTTCTATCCCATACAGGTCAGGAGCTTCACATACTGCTGTGCTATAAGGGAATAGCATCTTGGCAGTCCTGGAAAGGATTAAGTCGAGATGGACTTTCTATTTGCAGACTCTGCCTCCTAACCTGGATCCATGGCTCCAAGTTCACTCCTCAGTTACTGAACTGAGTAGAGGTGAACTGCCTAGAGGTGGAGCTTTTTGTGAGAGCGGAGAGAGAACAATAGGGCCTGGATTTTGTCTTTCTCCCAGACACTTCCCATTGTCTGCACTTCTAACCCTGAACAAGTGAGAGGTCATAGCAGGGCTGAGGCAGTGGTGATTCCAATCACCCCTCAGTAGAAAGGTCAAGGGTCCCTGATGGGAGCTTCAAACTTGGGACTTCAAGGAGGGCTGTGAGTCCCAAAGATGAGGGCTTGAGCAATGGGGAATGGGCAAGGGGAGAGAAGTCTGACGAAGAAAGGAGTGGGAAAAACTACTGAGAGAGAAGGGTATGCAGATGAGACTTCCCAGAAAGTAAAGGTTTGGGGACAATAAGGTTGAGGGACGGATCAGAGCAGGACCCCCTTCCTGTTCAGCTGATGCTTTCTGGTCAGGCTACCAGGGGAAGGAACACATGCTCTCAAGTGCAAGACATATATCCTCTTTTTCTTTTTCTAGAAATGCATGATTTTGGGACCACACCGCACTGCCGTGGCTACACAGTATGCAGGCATAGAATTTTGACAGGACGCTGCGCTGCAGCTTGCCTGGAGCTTCGTGGTTTTGATGGAAACTTTCTTCTGGAAGAGCTCAGACCACACCCTACAGCTGCTCCCTAGTTAGTAAATAAAAGACCCTAATATCAGAAGCTTGATCCTGAAACAGCTCCCAGTATTGACATAAGCATAGATCTATAGCCTTAGATTGTACAGTATCTTTCTGAGCTTCACTCTGCAACAAGATTCACTACAGTCCTTTCTAACCAGGATGGCTGGACTGTTTTATCTCCTGTCAAACTGTAAAAAATAAGCACTCAATTTTACTGAAGTTTTTCAAAAGAAGGGAGGAAATACTGCCTGTCACCAAGATTGTACATTAAAAAATAAATCTCATTACTGAAGTAAGCTATCCAAAAAGTTACAGGAAATAAAAAAGTAAATGACTGAATTCTCTAAGTACGGTAAACTGCAGTAAGCTACAGACTATATGGCTGAATTGACCAAATCAGTGCTAATACCCATTCAACAATAACACAAAAGCTCTCCAATGCTGAAGCTCAAAATTCCACAAGGGAGGCCTACATATGACACACATATTAATGCACATGTATGTGGTGATTCTCCACAGGGTGGTAACAGACCATCAGCACGGTGGCCATTCATTTGGCTGTCTCAACAATAACAAACTTCTCTGGGTTAGTTATTGTACTTGAAAGACAGTTTCAAAATGCAAATAACCTCAGCCTTGGAAAGTTCATCTAAATCCTCCTATTTAACCACAAGAGCAATCTTTTGGCTTCCAGAAGCCAGTGCAAGTAGAAATCTACTTGGAATCTACCGGGAATAAATATTTGCACTTCAGCACCTAAAAATTAAGCGTGGATTCACACAACATTTAGAAATGCCTGTACTCAAAACACTGCCAGGTGCTAATGCCCCCACACTGCTAGTGTTCACAGTTCACAGATCAAAGTGTCAGCAGCTGAACACAAACTTTACATATGATGCTGCATTACTTACAGTAACCAGTGTAGCACAGAAAATCATTGTCCACAGCTGCAATTACATCTGTCACTCTCATTTGAATAAAAATTACATCTTGTAATTACTAATTGGCAGGATAATTATTTTTTTTAAGAAAAAAGTAAAACAAGTTTTACTTAAGAGGGTGTGGAAAGTAAAAAAGAAGAAAAAAAAGAAAAAAAGTAATCTCACAGCAGAAGTTTAAGAAGTTCTCATGTGTCAGCTGCTGGTTTGCTTGTGCCCATACAGCTTGTGCCAGGTAGCCTTCGTTCAAGAGAGGCAGCTTCCCAGCTCACTACTGCAGGATTGTGCTTGCAGAGCTCCAGACAGCGCTGGACACTGTGGGTAGGAGACTGCTGGTGAAAGAGGATCTCTACAGGCAGCTGCCAGCTGTTTTTCTCTAATATCGATACAGGCAAGGGTCTGGGGTTGGTTAACATTGGTATGCTTAAGAATGTAAATTCCCTTCCCAACTTGTGACTGTAATGAGAAATTCCCACCGGTACCTCAAGCTGAGAATCATTCATTTGTGAACAGACAGTAAGTCATTGCCCAGACAGCTAAAATAAATCAAAATATCTATTTCCCAGAACCCTGAAGTAACTCTATTTGTTTTGATGGCAAAATACACAAGATAGAATAAATTTCAATTAATATTTTTGACCTTTGTAGAAATCCTGGTATTGGAGAAGGCTCAGAAATGGAAATATATCAAGATTGTCATTGCCTGTCAAAGAAAGAAGTGGGTGCTGACACAGGCTGAAAGGGAAGCACCAGGAGCACATGAATGTGTGGGTCTTAAGCCCCCACAGCCCAGCCAGGTGCTTGGGAGTCCTGACAACAGAGAGAAACTTCTCCCTCAAATACTCAGACAGATGAGATCTCTGCCAGGTGCAAAGCCCATGTCATGGGGACACAGTGGAAGCAGGCTGAAGGACACTTTGCTATTCTAATCCTGTTTCAGCGTGGTTGACTCTCTAAAGTGACCTTCACCAGGAAAACCCAGAATAGCCATATAAACCACTCTCCTTCTACCCTATCCCTTCTTCCTGACTACAGAAGGGACAAGGTATCTTTAAGATATTACCCTTTTCTTTTTCTCTACTCTTCACTCCTCAGCTAAAACTGAGGGCCTGGTGATCACCAGGGAAAAAAATGCTACAGGCCACCAGATGGACACATCCCTGTGCTGGCTAATCATCTTACCCCATCAGCCCTCTGTCTTTACCCTTGCTTCCTGTAGGATGCCCCTCCTTGGGCTCTTGATTCAGCTTTGCTGGTGCTAATGGGAAGAAACCTTGAACTAGGTCACCTGGTCATGTACAGCCACTGGCAGGAGTCATGCATGTGAGAAACAAAGATCACAGAGCATTCCTTCCAGAAGTGAACACCAGGCAGATGGTGGAGCCCATGATTTTCAGCCTCTGTAGAGGTGCAATGAAAATTTTCTTTCCATCTCCTTGGGAAGCCTTATACCCAAAGGCATTTCTTCAGAAAAGAAACCTCTCACTGACTTCAAGGACAAGTACCTGCAACCTCTGAATGAGAGCATATCTCTCAATGAGAAGCTTTATTTTGGGGGAAATCCCACTGAAGCCCAGAAGAACCAGCCAGAGCTTTGCATAAGAGCTCCACCAAGTGAGACCTTCACAACAGTGGCTATCACCATCTGACACCAAAGTTGAGTTTTCAGGACAGAAACTATGGGAAGATGTAAAGCATTCAGCCTGTTCTCAGACAGTAACCAGTAACTGACAATAACCTTACAGGTTTAAGGAGCCTCCTCCTTATGAGCTGGCTTATCCTGAGGTTGTGCCTCAGCTAGCCACCCTCTGAACTGCCCAAGACCATAGGCTCCTCAGGTATGTATTCAATACACTGTAGCTGCTGCTCCAAGCAATTTCAAACAATACATAGCCTTTAAAAGCCCATCCAGAGCTGAAACAGCATGGAAATCTGCAAGCCAAGGGTACCTGCTGACTTAGGAGACAGGCCAAAAGGAAGACTGCCAGGAAGTACCTTAATTTCTGACAATAGCAGGTTCTGAAGCACTTAATGTTTTTAACCCAATTAACACAGAAGTGGCTAACAGTGAAACCATAATGCAGGAATTTGAAGCACTTTGCATGAAAGTGAACAAAGGTATGAGTGCAAAGAAGAAGGTGGCAGGACAAAGAACCCAGAGTTCTGAAAACCATCCTTAGGTTGAGGTCAAGGTTCTAGCATGACTGGCAACCTGGCTGGGCACTACTCATTGTGCCCATGTGCCCCAAACCCCCCTGCTGCAGACTTCCATCAGGCAGAGGTGCTGACAGAGGAGGGCTGGCTTGGGAAGGACTTGTGCCCAAGGTATCTCCTAGCATGCACCTGGCAGGCACTGGTACTTGTTTGGTGCTCAGTGGGCATCTGCCTTTATGGAAAGCTCTCATCAAGGGGACATCTTGGCCATGACACCACCTGCTCCAAGCACTGCTGTGGGCTGCTCTCCTGGGACTGTTCCACACTGTGCCACAGAACTTAAACCTCCACACAAAGAGCCGGGTCAGGGGGACAACAGATTTTGTTCCCCTCAAATATGGTCACTGGCTGTCTTTGTAGATGACATGGCCTAAATGTCCAGACGATTCAAAACATGCAAAGCCTCATTTTAGAATCTGTAATCAACTTTCAGTATTTTCCTGTTCAGAAAGGCAACCTAATCCAGATCAAGGCCAGTGAATGATAGCCTGATGTTACAAAGAATCCCATATTACAGGCAAGGAGTAAGCAGGTGTTGTGGGTTAGGGCTGGGCCGGCCTTTAACA
>NW_009715218.1:0-209 GCF_000703405.1 Apaloderma vittatum
GTGGGAGAATTTGTCCCATAGAAAACCAGAGCTGAAGTACTGCCATGAAGGGTTTGGCCTGTACATGAACACCTCAGAATGAGCCATGTGTAAGAGGACACAGCATCTCTACTGAGGCCAACTCACACAAGTCAAGTAGGTCATGCCAAGAGCACAAAGACTCCACTCACCTCCTCATGTAACAAAAAGTGAGAGAAACAAGAAGAGAG
>NW_009715219.1:0-1485 GCF_000703405.1 Apaloderma vittatum
ACAACACTACCAAAACAAGAACAAAAAAAAATCAAACACAAAACCAACAAAAAACATATGAGAAAAAAAATCACATGCATATTGAATGAATTATGAAATATTTCCTGTATAGTGGTGTCAGTTACCATGGAGGCATTTGAATAAAAACCCAAAAAAACTAAAAACTAAAAAAACCCCAAAACCTTAAGTCCTCTTCTGAGTTAAGGGAGATGTGTTCCTATATGTGACAAGAAAAGTGCAAGGAACGAATTTATCAAAATTGAAGAACTTGCATTAAAAACTGGAAAAATGTATTGTAAATGTTAGCACTTTACTCTAGATCCTGTTCCAAGAGTAGTAAGTGCCCTAATCATTTCCAACTGGGAAGAAAAAAAAAAAAAACCACAAGCATTCCATGTAAAATATAAGGATTGTTTGGCATCAAAACCATAAAATTTTTGCACTTCCACACTCAAACATGATGCTTCCCAGTGTTTGGTGAATTTTTACAAGAAAGTTTGCACAGCTTGACTGTCTTGTCAGCTGAGTCTCAAGTCTAACCACAACATTTACTAAGCTCAGCTTTTATCTATTCTCTGTAAGCTTGTAAAACTATGTCATTGCAGAACTCAAACAATGAAGATTCCTGTTCCCTGGTGCTCTAGTATTCCAATACAAAAATCTGTACTGGTAACTTTCAGATAAAGAGATTCTGAGGAATAAAATGAATAATGAACTCATACAACCAAAATACAGTGTGAAATTATTTCTTATTTGGAAAACAAAACAAAAATGCAACTGTTGACTATACTTCCATTTCTTTGATTACTACTACTTTGTACAGTGCTATATAACAGATTAGCAAAGACTGAAATGAAGTAAAGAACAAAAGAAAACAAAGAACAACTATCTTCTGTATGGTTACACAGGGAATTGTCAGGCATCATCTTTTCATTAGACTCGATCTTATTTCATTTTCATGAAAATTAGAAATGGAGAAGTCTGCAAGGCATAAAATCAGCTACCATGTCTCAACAAGTCAGCTGCTTGGGAGCATGGGCGACCTGAGCGGAAGCTAAAACACGTTAGCTTGGATGACTGCAGATCAGGTACCTGTACAGGACAGGTGTACTCTGCTGCTAGGTTGAGCTGGGATCTCACATTCATAACACCACAAATCTGAGGACTGCCTGCTGCTGACTAATGGAATATGAGCTCTGAAGTTTTCTGAATATATTTGCTTCCGAGAACAATGTCGAAACTTGCATGCAGTACTTCCTCCTTACTTTCAGCCTCCCCTCTGCCCTCCAAAGTGGCAATAGACACAGATGTAAGATGTGCAGTGGCTCTTTTCTTACGAATCCATACTAGAGATACGGTGGGGCGAAAATCACTTTTCTGGTACAGCATTTCTACTCACAAAAATTGCAAGTAATTAAAAATTTACTGAAGAGTTACTGATACCTCTTAAGCTTTTTTTTGCTGGGGGAGAGAAAGAAATGGAAG
>NW_009715220.1:0-7982 GCF_000703405.1 Apaloderma vittatum
GTCTCCCATATTGACCTGCTTCTTAACCCCTTCCCACAAGCTCTCAACTCACTCTTCATCTGCCCCCAGGGGGAGCTCGATACGTTCTCTCCCACCTACTCTGGGGAGCAGAGGTCACTCCTGAGATTCCATGCTCTGAGCAAGGGAGATGGAGCTGTGTGTGCCTCCCTGTTGCAAGGAAAGCAGTGTGGATGCCTGCTGTTCTCAGACCAGGTGGAAGAGTCACCCCTGGAGTGGCTCACAGAGATAGTGGAGGCTGGGGCCCAGCCAACCTCCCCACCCAATTCCACATCAATCGAGCTGGACATCCGAGCAGTTCCTTACAGCCAGGAAGCAGATTGTTTTCATGAGAGCCTGCTGCACGAGACATTGCTATTTTGAAGACTTGTCTGCAAAAGGACATGGAGGAACTGTGGGCTTCCAGAATCACCCAGCCATGAAGGAGCTTTAGCAGCCATTTATTACCACCTCATGCTCAGTCCAGGTTCAACACTCAGGTCAGACCAGGTTTCTCAAGGCTTAGCCCAGTCACATCATGCAAGCCTCCGAATATGGTGTTCTAAGGACCACTTTCAACGCATAAGTACTTTCTGTGGGATTAAGGCACCTCTGCCTAAACTTTGTTTCTAACTGCAAGGCAACCACCTTGGCTAAAACATTGCCAGAGCACTTAGGCCTCAAAAAACTAACCATTCTCATGGCATTTGATATGGGATAACCATATAAAAATACTTAATGTTTATATAGCATTGTTCATATATTGGAGCATTGAGAAAGTTTCCAGTACAATGTGCAGCTGGCGCATAAGGAGCTTTCCCCACAAAGGTTTCCAAAACAAACGTGGGGGTCAGTAGCATCGGGGAATCTTGATTGTTCTGTCCCTGAGGAAAAATCCCATGGAGGGTGGAAGGGAGTGGAGATACCATGGTCAAGCTCTGTGAACACAAAGGAACCTGGAGATGTCAAGGAGTCGGTTGACTGCACATTTACTGTCCTAAGCCAAGAGTCTGTCATCTTTTGATAGATGCTGTCCTTTGGGTGAACTATGCTCATTATAATCTCATTATAATACCAAAACATGCCCCGATCCCAAAAGCCACCCCCTCTGAGATGCGACCACCCTTCACTGAGCTTGTCTATACATTTAAATGCAAAGAGAGGAAAATTTAAACCAGTCACAGCAAAGATATGCATGACTAGAGCCACTAAAGCTACACCTGAAAGGTAAAAAATAATATAAAATGGCCCAAAAGAGGGGTAACGTACAGGAAGATGTCACCACCATCAGGAGAGATGCCACCAAAGACCACCTCTGACTCCTGGGATCAGTCGATGAGCTGAGCCTCTCTTCTCCCCCACAGGGACACCTTTGGGTAAGGTCTGAACACTTGGTCTCACCAAGTGCTGCCCCAGGATACTTAGGAAATCTTTATAGAGCTGCTCATAATCTATTACATCTGTAACCTTTGCACATGCTTTGCAGTCAGTCACTATCACAGGCAATCAAAAATATTTGTGTATCTGCTGCTTCAATGAATTGTATTTGATTCCGATCTAGCCATGAGAGTCCCTGTTGATAATTCCAGGGGCACTGCCAGATCGAAGGCAATTGGACATGTTGAGTTAGTAACATAGACTTGGGCAACATTCAGAACCCAAGCCTACAGTCCCCCAGCCCCTCTGAAATCTGAGGACAATATGGAACGCAAGGGGGTTTAGCTTCTGCCAAACTGATTTGAGCATTTTTGCAACAAAAATTGTTGTCTCTTGTTTGCAACAGGAGTTGGTGTCTCTCCTTTTAACACAACATATTAAGAGCAATTTTTTTCCTATTAAATTTACTTAGAACGTCCTCTTTTTCAATCTGTGATCCTTCTCTGGTGCTCCTGTCATGTACCTCTCTAAAGGACCTGTGTTTGTTTTCTCCGGAGCCTCTGCATTGGGACTGGACAGGCTACTGCCACAAGATTCCGCTACGTCTTCTGTTCTCCAGGATCAAGGAACTCAGTTCCCTGAATCTCACTAAATAGTGTATTCTTCTACCCCCTGGGTCATCACCACCAGACCCACCCCTGTGTTGGAACAAGTTTCTTACAGTGGAGAACCCCAACTGGAGGCACTGTTCCACAGTCTGTCTAAGCAGCGCTGGGTAGAAGGGATCAAACATTGCCCTCCACAGCCTGCTGGTTATGCTCCTCAGGACACAGCCCAGGGCACTGTTAGTTTGCAAGCCCAAGAATCACAAACAGAAGTTTTGAGCAGAAATCAGCTTTACTGGTACCAGTGTGGCCAAGGAGGGAAAACAAGCAGAAACTTCTCCCCTATCAGCCAATTTAGCTAACAAAGCCATCTGAGTCCCACTCCACTGGGCATTCTCTTTACTTCTTGCAGGTCATGCCTCAGTGCTAAATTTCCAGCCCTTGGCTCCTCCTCTTGGGGCAGGTTTTTGAGCCTATTTTAGGCTACATTCATGAGGGAGGAGAAATCTCCAGAAGAAACTACCTTGATAGATGGGGTGTATTTTAAGATACTGTGTGAGAAAGGCTTCTGAACCCTGTCTGTGCTTCTGTTGAAAGGTGAGACTATTAAACCTTTGTTGCCGGCTCCTTTTCTATTGTCTTTGCTGCTTTCCCTTTTGTGTATTCTTCACTGGGTCTAATAATGCAACAATAAATTATATCCATGTTCTATACATGTCTGACCCTTCCAGTGTTATAGGTAAAGAGAACTAACAGTTTTAAATTAATACTTAATGTCACAAATGTTTCCATCGCCACCTTTAGTCCAATGGAAAATGAAGAGAGACTTGCTCCACACTTCTTCATCCCAGTAATGCTTAAGATTGTGTGAAAAACATGATTGTTGGAGACTCGTTCAACCCCAAGTTAGTCACCTAATTCTGAGCTAAACTTTAATCCAGATGGGAGAAGAAGGGCTGGTGCCTCTGTGTGGTGACCCAGGTGAACCTTCTTAGCCTTGTAACTTCATCAAGAGATGACTGAGGCTGTAGAAGAGTCAGTTTCTCTCCACTGAAACTAATGGAAGGGGAAACCAGGCGAGTCTGTTTTCAGATCAAGTGGAAGCACAAGATGAGGTGAAGATCTAATCCTGTGCCATTAGACAACAAAGCAGAAACTGTAACTTCTTATTGCACCTCATGGTCTGACCCTCTTCTTGGTCATTTAGAATAGAATTTCAAGCAAGATTTGGATACTCAAGATTGGATGGAGCAGACAGAACTATTTGAAATCTACTAGGAACAATCACATTTGGGAAGATCTCCTCACTCTCACTTCTGAAAGGTCTTTCTTTAAGTCAAATGCAGATTCATTTCGTACCCAAACAGCCCTGGTAGAATTTAGCATCTGAGCATCTGAGAAGAGTCAGAGAAGATCCACTATGCAATGTGATTACTTTAAAATGTCTCTGACACTATTTTTGGGGTGGAAAATATGTTCTGTTATCTTTTGAAGAACTACATTCAAAAGTTATCTTATTTATCTCATTATTATTGTAATACCTACCATTCTTTTAAAGTACTGATGTGACTCTCCTTCTACACTGAATATTTTCTCTATTCTGGGATTTTAGTTTGTTTGAGGGATCAGGGAAATCTTTGACTTTGGAACCACATCTGTGTCTCTCTCCTTCTCTGTTTTTAACATTGTCTTGAATATGTTCTGGCCATGATGCAGTGATCTCTTTATTTCTATTCCCATGCAGGGGACATCCAAATGCAAATGCATCCACAGAATTTCACCAAGGTCTCTGATTTCATCCTGGAGGGTGTTTTTGACAACCAGGGTCTCTCTATTGCAATGTGTTTGTGCCTCTACTCAGCTGCCATCCTCAGCAACTCATTTGTCATTCTAGCTACCGTTGTCCACTCACCCCTGCACACCCCTATGTACTTTTTCATCTCCAACCTGGCCGTCCTTGACTTGGTGGCTATCTCCTCAGTTCTGCCCAAGATGTTGGCGAACCTGATCGTGGGCAAGAACACCATCTCCTTTGAGGGCTGCATAGCACAGCTCTACACCTTCACCTTCTCAGGCTCAGCAGAGCTCACCCTGTTAACAGTCATGTCTTGTGACCGGTACCTGGCCATCTGCTGGCCCCTTCACTATGTAACCATGATGAGCAAGAGAACCTGCATCTCTTTAATGGCTGGGGACTCCCTCATCAACACCCTTCTTGTGGCACAGCTGGACTTCTGTGGGCCAAATTTAGTCCAAAATTTCTTGTGTGAGTTACCCCCGGTCCGTGCCCTGTCCTGTAGCTCAACCTATCTCAGCGAGATCATGGTTTACATGTCAGACATTGTCTTAGGTATGGGAAACTTCCTTCTGGTCATTCTCTCTTATTGTCTCATCATCATCACCATCTTGAAAATCCAGAGCTCTGCAGGGAAGTGGAAAGCCTTCTCCACCTGCTCCTCACACCTTGCTACTGTTGGCTTTTTCTACTCCACCATCATCTATGTCTATATCCAGCCCATGAGCACTCCACTACAGAAGAAAAACAGAGCAGTGAACATCGTGTACGCTCTGGTGACTCCCACCCTAAACCCTCTAATCTACAGCCTGCGCAACAAAGCAATCAAAGAGGCCTTCTGGAAAATTATTCCATTTCACAAGACAAACTAACACACACAGCCACGTGCCAGGGCTCCTCACATGGGACCCTGTTAAACTAGGGCGGAGAAAGACTTCTACAGAACAATGCTGTACCAGTTGTCTTAGGGACCTGTGACAGAGTCTACTGTTCATACAAGGACCCAGCTCCCGAATCATCACCTCAAACTTCCCTTCTCTTCAGTTCCAGCTCCAGTTCCATCTGCTGCCCTGCAGCTGAGATCACAACTGCCCTATTTTTCATGCTTTGTTCTCCAGGTTTTTCTTCCACAGATACACTAGTCCCTCCACTCACCGGTATAACCTCTGCTGATCCTGCCTCATTTCTTCTTCACACTTTATCTTTTCTTGTTTTGCATAAAGGTCCTTACTTCAGGGAATCCACAATGCTCAAGGAGAAAGATACCTGGACCTGATGGCAACAGCTACTTTGACACCAGCAGTGTGCTGATTAGGAAGATGATCATAGAATTGCTGTGATTGGAAAAGACCTTCCAACTGTTAACATGGCTATGTCAGGTCCACCACTACACCACGTACCTAAGCACCTCATCTACAAGTCTTTCAGATACCATCAGAGATGATGATTCTTCCACTTTCCTTGGCAGCCTTTTCCAGTCCTTAATAACCCTTTCAGTGAAAAATTTCTTCCTAATATGCAATCTAAACCTTCCCTTGTGCAACTTCATAGAATTATAGACTGATTTCGGTTGGAAAGAACCCTAAAGGTCACCTCGTTCCAGCCCCTATCATGGGCAGGAACATCTCCCACTAGAACAGGGTGCTCAAAGTCTCATCCAACCTGGCCTTGAACATTTGCAAGGCAGAGGCATCCACGACATCCCTGGGCAACCTGTGCTGAGGACAATTCCTCTTGTACTATAGCCCATTACTTTAGAGAAGAGACTGAGCCTCACCTCACTACAACCTCCTTTCAGGTAGTTACTCCAGTTACAGATCAATGAGTTCTCCCCTCAGCCTCCTTTTCTCCAGGGTAAATAACCCCAGTTTTCTCAGCCACTCCTCACAAGACTTGTTTTCCAGACCCTTCCTCACATCTGTAGCCCTGTCCTGGTCCTGATGGCCACACTTTTCTGATACAGGCCAGCATGTCACTGACCTCTTGGGAAATCTGGGCACAGAGCTGGCTCATCTTCAGCTGCTCTCAACCAACACCCCCAGGTCCTTTTCTGCCAAACAGCTTTCCAGACGCTCCTTCCCAAGCCTGTAGCACTAGCTGGGGGGGTTGTGACCCAAGGGCAGGAGCTAGCACTTAGCCTTGTTGAACTTCATATAATTGGCCTCAGCCCATTAATCCAACCTGTCCAGATCCCTCTGTAGAGCCTTCATCAAGTAGATCAACACTCTCACCCATCTTGGTTACATCTGCAGTCTTACTAGTGGTGCTCTCAATCTTCTTGTCCAGATCATTGAGAACAGAATTGGCCCCAACAGAATTGGCCCCAACACTCAGCCCCGGGGAACACCACTTGTGATCATCTGCCAACTGGGCTTCACTCCATTCACCACCACTCTTTAAGCCTAGTCATCCAGACAGTTTTTATCCAGCAGTGCTTACTCCCATCCAAGCCATGAGCAGCCAGTTTCTCCAGGAGGATGATGAGGGAAATAGTATCAAAAGCTTGACTAATGTCTAGGTAGACAATGTCTACACCCTTTGCCTCATCCACTAGGTGAGTCATCTTGTCATGCAAGTAGATCAGATTCATCGACAGGACTTCCCTTTCATAAACCCATGCTGACTGAGCCTGAACCCCTGGTTCTCCTGTATATGTCTCATGATGGCCCTTGAGGTGATTTGCTCCATAACCTTTCCTGGCAATGAGGTCAGAATGACAGGCCTGTAGTTCCCTGGATTTTCTTTCCAGCCCTTCTTGTAGAGGAGCATCACATTTGATAACCTCCAGCCCACTGGGACCTCCACAATTAACCAGGACTGCTGAAAAATGATGGAAAGTGGTTTGCTGAGCACTTCCACCACCTCCCTCAGTACCCTTGGGTGGATCCCACCCGGCTCCATAGACTTGTGTGCATCCAAGTGGAGCAGCAGGTCATTGACCATTTCTCCTTGGATTGTGGGGGCTTCATTCTGCTCCCCATTCCTGTCATCTGACTCAGGGGACTGGGTACTTGAAGAAAAGAACAACTAGTCTTGCTATTGAAGACTGAGGGAAAAAGGCATTAAGTACCTCAGCCTTTTCCTCATTCTTTGTCACTAAGTATTCCCTCACATACAATAAAGGATGGAGGTTGTCCTTAGCCCTCTTTTGGTTGCTACTCAGCTACTTTTTGGGGCACAACTCGTTCAGTAACATTTTAAACAGCCTAAAGAATTCTCTAGAGCCACCAGCTGGTGCTCCTTCAGGACATGAGTCTCCTGTGTCTTACCTGCCAGCTCCCATGTGGCCGTATCTCATCAAATGGCACAAGAACCTTGCACTGAGGCAGTTCAGCCCAAACCCAAAGAGAGAGAATAATTAACTCACATAGCTTTGAAATTCTAACAACTACAAAACCAAGTAAACCTTGAGTCCTTAAACACTCTTTTGAGTCAAAGCAGCAAGGCAGGCAGGGTCCATGCACATGACAGTAATGTAACTCCATCTTTTTGGGAGAGAAATATTAGAGAAAGGAAACAGTTCACTTCAGATGCCCATTTCTTACATTGCACATCAAGGAGGAAAGGCTCCAGATCGACTACTGGCATTTAGAAATACTATTCTTAGTTTTTCTAGTTAGCCACAGAGCTGAGGTCAACCTCATGACAAAACCGCAGGTATTATCTACAGACAATGATCGGGACAGGCAGGGTCATCTCTTATTGTGAGTCAGTCTTTGTGAAAGACATTTTCTCCTCATCTAAATTTGACTCAAGACAGACCTTACCACAACCTTTTGACTTCACCCATACAACATAATGCTCCTTTCCCTAATCATCTTCACTGATCGTGAGCTTAACCACAAAGGAAAGAGACGTTTAATTGCAAGAAACTGTAAAGTGTGCCTCTTCTGCAATACTGTTGCTCTCTGCTCTTGGGCAATGTGTAGAAGGTGAGGGTGCAGGACACTTGAACTGGAGTGATGGATGAATGGCTTCAAACCAGGGATGGAACAGACCTCAGAAAGACCAACTCCCATTCATGGCTGGGCCAACTTCAAATATCTGCCAGGTTGTTCATGGCTTTGATTAGGCAGATTGATTTTTAACTATCATCTCTGAAGGTTTTTTTTCCACTCATATCTATTCAGAATGAAAAAGAAAAAATTGTTATTTCCAGGGTGATTCCCATGAAGTAGATCATGTCCTACTGAGATGTCAGTCCCCCT
>NW_009715220.1:8033-8750 GCF_000703405.1 Apaloderma vittatum
GCAAGTGTCTGCAGTAAAACTGGGAGCTTAGACTTAGGGGAAGAGCTTTGTGTTTCAGGTCAATGCAGGTTAAAAAGAGCAGCTGAAGTGCTGGCAAACACACGCAGCTCAGTAAATGTAAAGTGGCCTTTCAGACTGCCCGACTGGCCGCGCAGTGATGGTCATAACCTCAGTGGAGCCTGGACCATTGTTCCACCCATACTCTGGAAATATGCCCAGGGGAGTTTTCCAATGTTGCTGAGACCATCCAGGGGCACTGTAAAGTCAGGGATGCATCAGTGCCTGGGACCACTCCCTGACTGATCTTAGATCCAAAATTCTCAAGTCTGATGGAACCTGCACCATGGAAGTTGCACCATGTTGGCTTACAGGTCTCCCAGCTCAAACTGGGAAATGCCCTATCCACCCTGCTCCGGACAGGAGATTCACTGGGTGGTGCTGGTGGAAGGAATCTGAAGCAGGAGCAAAGCAGTCACGTGGTAATCCCTGAAGGGACCATGATGACAGCTGAAGTGAGATGAGGGGAGGAGTAAATGGAAGGCTTCATGCAAGGCCCAATTTATGACCACTTCTGAATGGATGCCTAAAGTTCGTTCCTTCTCGTGCAAAAGCAGAGGGAGCTGTTGGAGGGGCTGTGTCCAGAGGGCTGGGGACCTAGAGGGGACCTTCCTGTAAAGCCCAGATCGGGATCTGTGGAAAGCACGTACAGTGACTGCA
>NW_009715220.1:8815-13105 GCF_000703405.1 Apaloderma vittatum
GTACATACAGGGACACGGCTCAGGAGAGATACAGACACTCTGCAAATGCTGATGGCACCAGCGGCCTCACCCTGTTCAACTCTGGCTGACTGGATGAGGGTTGGTCAGTGGGACACACAGACGTCTGTAGGCATGTGTGCACACACGTATGCAATACTCCCACTGCCCCAGACACTCAGGGTGTGCAGTGCCTGCCCTTGAATGCCCAGATTCTGGCACCTGGGCACGAGAGTCCTCAGGTCCAGGACCACTGCGACTGTCAGTACAGACCCTCCTGCCTCACCCACACCAACGTACCACCCTCACACTTACACAAGGAACCCCTCGCCACGCTCAGGTACACAGTCTCTGCAGGAGCTGACCTGGGAGCCATCAGGCACCCATACATCTGTGTAGAGCTCAGCAACTGTAATGGTAATGTTGGGTGCTTATGGACAAAGATGAGGGTGAAGGTCAAGTCAGATATCCTGTTGGGAGTCTGTTAGAGACGACCTTATTAGGATGAAGAGGCTGATGAAACCTTCTACAAGCAGCTGTCAGAAGTCTCAAAATCAGCAGCCCTTGTTCTTGTGGGAGACTTCAACTTCTTGGATATCTGCTGGAAATACAACACAGCAGAGAGGAAACAGTCCAAAGAGGTTCCTGGAGTGTGTGGAAGAGAATTTCCTGACATCGCTGGTAAGTGAGTCTATCAGGGGAGATGCCTCACTAGACCTACTGTTCACAGACAGAGAAGGTGATGTTGTGTTTGGAGGCTGACTTGGACTTAGTGACCACAACAGAGTTTTTGATAATTGGTGAAGCAGAGAGAGGAGTCACTAAAACTGCTACCCTGGATTTCCAGAAGGCAGACTTCGACCTTTTCAGGACACTGGTTCAGAGAATCCCTTGGGAGATGGTCCTGAGGGGCAAAAGGTTCCAGAAAGGCTGGACACTCTTCAAGAAGGAAATCTTAGAGGCACAGGAGCAGGCTGTCCTCATGTGTTGTGAGACAAGCAGAAGGGGGAGACAACTGGCCTGGCTGAACAGGAAGCTTTGCCTGCAACTCAGGGAAAAAAGGAGAGTTTGCCACCTTCGGAAGAAGGGGCAGGAAACTCAAGAAGAGTGCAGAGACCTAGTTAGGTCATATAGACACAACATCAGAAAGGCAAAGGCCCAGGTAAAATTCAGTCTGGACACTGTTGTAAGAGATAATAAAAAAGGTTTTTACAAATATTCTAACAACACGAAGAAAGCCAAGGAGAATCTCTATCCCTTATTGGATGCAGAGGAGAACTTTATTACCAAAGATGAGGAAAAGGCTGAGGTACTTAATACCTTCTTTGCCTCAGTCCTTAATAGTCAGAGGAGTTATCCTCAGGGCATTCAGCCCCTAGAGCTGGAGGAGAGGGACGAAGCACAGGATGTGCTCCACATAATCTGGGAGGAAGCAGTTAATGACCTGCTGTGCCACCTGGACACTCATAACTCTATGGGCCTGGATGGGATCCACTGGAGAGTGCTGAGAGAGCTGGCAGAGGAGTTGACCAAGCCACTCTCCGTCATCTCCCAGCAGTCCTGGTTAAAAGGGGAGGTCGCAGGTGACTGGAGGCTTGCCAGTGTGACACTCATCTACAAGAAGGGCTGGAAAGAGAATCTGGCGAACTAGAGGCCTGTCAGCCTGATCTTAGTCCCAGGGAAGATTATGGAGCAATTCATCTTCAATGCACTCGCACCGTACGTGCAGGATAACCAGGTGATCAGGGCCAGCCAGTACGGGTTCAGGAAATGCATGTCCTGCTCAAACAACCTGATCTCTTTCTATGACCAGGTGGCCCACCTAGTGGATGAGAGGAAGGCTGTGGATGTTTTCTGCCTGGACCTTAGAAAAGCCTTTGATACCGTCTCCCACAGCATTCTGCCAGAGAAGCTGGCAGCTCACGGTTTAGACAGGTGGACTCTTCACTGGACTAAAAATTGGCTGGATGGCCAAGGCCAGAGAGTGGTGGTGAACGGAGCTCAATCCAGTTGGCAGCCGGTCACAAGTGGTGTCAAGTGTCCTGACTGGAGAGATTTGCAGGTGATCTAAGTAATCTGATGTTTTATGAGGAAAGGAGAGCCATTCTAGCTAAAGATAGAGAGCAGGCAGAGAGAGTATATGTGGGGGACGCACAGGCACAGAGATTAGAGGATCATTTTCCATCTAACAATCCTAAGTGGAATCTTAACAACCATATTCACAACCTATTATTAATTCAATATCAGAGACTAATTTTACATGGTGCTTGGAATGCAATTAAAAAGTAAAGAATTGGTCCAAATTGCATCAAGTCATTCAGAGAAAGAATGAGGAACCCTCTTCTTTCCCTGAAAGACCGATGGAAACAGTGAGAAAATGTACTGATTTGAATCCAGACAATGAAGCAGATGCTGCCTTGCTAATCCACCTTTTTGTGAGACAGTCTAATTTAAACATGAAAAAGATATTACAGAAGTTAGAGGGGGAAAATACCAACTCGTTAAATAAAATACTGAAGTGTGTTTGGAAAGGGTATAACAACAGAGAGAAAGAGGAGGAGGAAAGGCAGAGAAAGGCAAAACTCAGTGATAACAAGCTGCTGGTAGTGACTATAGTCCAGGAAAATAATGGGGCCAGAGGAGGGTGTTCTCAGGGTCTGAGAGGCAGGCAAGATCCTGGTGGAATGCCAAGGGCTGGAATGCGGTTAGAAAAAGATCAGCGTGCCTTTTGCAAAGAGAAGGAGCACTGGAAAAGAGAATGTCCAGAACCAAATCAGCAGGGATTTGATGGAATGCTGGGGCACACAGCTAATGGGATGATGGTGGGTTCAGATTCAAGGAGACAGGAGGCCTGAATCGGAATCCTCCCCAACAGAGCCCTGGGTTATAATAAGGTTGGGGAACAGGAGCTAATTATTCAGTATTAAACACGTGTAAAAGTAATTTTAGTAAGCAGTGTGTCAATTATTGGTGCCACAGGGCAAAGAGAAAGCCAGCTAGTTTTTTTCAGCCTTTGAAGTTTGGAACTCGAAAACGGGTAACAACCGCATCGATTTCTATATGTATCAGACAGCCTTGTGTCGCTGATAGAACAAGATATATTGAGCAAACTGAATGTAGAAATTACTTTGGAAAAAAGTAAAATTCTAGTTCATATTCCTGAAAATAAAAGTCTGAATGCCCAAGTTCTTACGTTACAGATGGAAGGCGTGTCACAGCAGGTACCAGAGGAAGTCTGGTTTGGGCCTCAGGAACACTAGGAAAATCTCGAGCAGCTGAACCAGTAACCACCCAGCTGAAGCCAGAGGCCAGATGGTAAGGCAGAAGCAGTAGGCAGTTAAATTAGAGGATACTTTTTGAAACAACTAGATAATGTCAGCAAAGGGGGGGACAGCACGTGGCAACAGTGCTATTGACCCAGGAGGTGCAGAAGTTAACACTTGTACAAAAACTAACTCTGTTTGTATCCCATGTAGTTGCAGCTGTCCTAGAGCAAAAGGAGGACAGTGGCTGTCACGGAGCCAGATGCTGAAATCCCAAGCTGTTCTTTTGAAGCAGGACAATGTAGAATTGAGAGTGACTACGATCCCGAATCCAGCAACTTTCCTAACTGCCGGCCCCGAGCTAACTCAGGATTGCTTGCAGGCAATGGAGCAGGTGTTCTCCAGTAGAGCTGATCTGAAAGATGTGCCCATGGAAGATGTGGACTGGGACTTGTTTATGGATGGCAGCAGCTTTGCGTGAGATGGAAGACAAAACGCAGGATGCGCAGCGGGAACTGTAACTGGAGTCACAGAGGCTAAAGCTCTGCCATCTAACACGTTGAACTAGAAAGCAGAACTCGTGGCTTTACTAAGGGCTCTGGAGCTGTGGCAAGACAAATTGGTTAACACAGGGCAGACTCAAAATTTGCCTTTGGGGTAGTTCATGCTCTTGCAGCTATCTAGAAAGAAAGAGGAGTTTTGACTTCCCAAGGCTGCCCTGTTAAATATGGACCAACGGTCCAGCAGTTACAAGCCATTAACAAGCCATTGAAAGGCATTAAAAACGCTGTGCCAGAGGGAGCATAAGAGAATTACTTTGTCTTATGTTCAGAAAAGCTCTTCACAGGCACAGGGAAGGCACCAACTCTTACTTCACAGTTGCTTGACTCACCAGCCAAAAGAGAACATCGCTGAGAACATCAGCTCTTTCCTGGAAACATCAGAAGAATGAAAATGGGTGGGTATTTGCTCAACTATTTATTATCATTCTACAGCTTAGTGTTGCCTGAAACTTTCCCTCAGTTTGGGT
>NW_009715221.1:0-26881 GCF_000703405.1 Apaloderma vittatum
AGGCCCGGGCGCCGGGGAGGGCCCGCCGCCTCCCTCTGGGCCTGGCCATGCTCCCTGCGGGGCCCTGCTCCAGCCTCGGTTAAATCTGTGTGTGTGTGAGTTGCTCCGCACCCCTGAGGCGTGGGTGTCGGGCATCGTCCCTGGAGAGACGCTTTTAGCAGCGTGCTCTTGGGCTTGAGTGTGCCTGTTATTGCCTGTTCCTGCTTGGTTCCTGAACGGGTAGTTTTCTCTTTCCCACAAAGCTGGCGAGGGGTCTGGAGAACATGTCTTATGAGGAGAGGCGGAGGGAACTGGGGTTGTTTAGCCTGGAGAAGAGGAGGCTGAGAGCTTACCTTACCACTCTCTACAACTGCCTGTAAGGAGGTTGTAGTGAGGTGGGGGTCAGTCTCTTCTCCCATGTAATAAGAGGAAACAGCCTTAAGTTGTGCCAGGAGAGGTCTAAATGTCTGGAAAAAAATTCTTCACAAGAGTGGCGAGGCATTGGCACCGGCTTCCCAAGGAATTGGCGGAGTCGCCATCCCTGGAGGTGTTCAAAAAATGTGCAGATGTGGCACCTTGGGACCTAGTTTAGTGGTCATGGTAGTGTTGGTTTGACAGTTTGACTTGATGATCTTAGAGGCCTTTTCCAACCTTAATGATTCTGTGATTCCCTGCCTGTTGCTGAGGAGCCTGTTGGCATCACCATGCGTAGTCTGGTTTTAGACTATTTTCTGGATATAGGTTTTGCTGCCTGAATAACAGGAATAAAGAATTGCATATTTTCATTTGTTGTGGTGCCATAGGTCTGGGAAGTCAGGTAAGGAGAATGGGTAGGCTCTGGAGCAATGATCGGAATCTTCAGGTGGTCACTGCATTTTCCCATCAACCTGAATTTTCTGAAATATCTGTTATGTTTTTCAGAGACTTTTGTAGCCTTAGGTTCTCTATACTGTGGTGCTAATGTCAGATACTGAATAGAGGCTGCAAAATCATCGCCTACACAGCTCTGGATGCATGAACTTTACCCTGCAACCCATCATGAAGGCTTGAATCTGGGCAGGGCAGACAGTAGATTTCCAGGCTGGGAGGCAGTGAATTCTCATGTTCGATGTTTGACTTTTTTTTTTTTTGATTGCTTTTGAATGCATCTGTGTAAAGCAAAATAGGCTCATGCAGATATTGGAGGCTGGACGTAATTAACGAATACTAATATGAGCTACTTCGGGGAGGGCATAACAGTCATGTTTTAGCAGTTATCCGTCCCAAAAGTTATAAACAAACATTTCCTTCACAAGACTAAGTGAGGAGATGTTTTCAGCCTGTTACTAATGGAATTCTTGGTGTCTGTTCCCATAGTTTATATTTACATGGTGTAGAGTACTCTGAGAATCATAGAATCGTAGAATGGCCTAAGCTGGAAGGGACCTTAGAGATTGTTTTAATCCAGCCTCCCTGCCGCCAGGGACTCTACCTCTCAACTAGATCAGGGAACACATGGGGACGGAACAGGAATGTAACAGAGCATTCAGGAAGTATTCGCAAGAGTAGGAAAAAGTTTTACCTAGGAACTGCAATGGTACGACTTGGCCTTGTAATTCAGCTGATAAATAGAATAGTACTTAAATTCTTGCCCTGTGAACATAGCTCTTTTAGGTTATCTAAAATCAGGTAAGGAACAGTTTGTTCTGGCATTGGTTTAAAATCTTTTAGCCATGCCATTTAGAGCCTTATTGCTGGCTCATTCCTGGAGATGGCTTTGTACGGTTCCTTGCCACAAGCTTAGGGAATGAAGCTCACATCTTTTTCTCCTGACAGTCTGTGTGGATTTTTTGGTGTACATTTCTCTCTTGCACAGCAAGGCTGTCGGAAGTTGACAAAGAAAAATGCTGAAAAATTTTAAACAAATTTCTTTTAAAAATTGTGGGTTTTTTAAAAAGGTAAAGAGCAGCTAGCAGAATTCCAATTGACTTGAATCTGTGGAAATTAAAATTGCAGTGCAGCAGTGGGATTGTTTTTGGAGAACAAAAGCCTACACGTGCACAGGCGTGTCCATGTTATCTGTGTAATGGTGGTCAGATACTACCTTATGGTTTGCATTGCTCACAAAGACACATACCACACTGCCTTTAAATTATGTTGGATTACTGTCAGATTGTGCATAGATGTATTTTGTTTACAAAGATTGCAATCTACAAGAAGCCATTTTATGGAAACAAAATTTGTAGTGTATACCTGGTCTTAAATTTGATTAGAGTCCTGCATATATTGGGGCTGAATTTGGTGAAAGTCAGAATAAGTTCTTATCTTCCCTTCAGCAAAATTCAGGTGACAAAGAGGCTGGAAAGTCTTATTTGAACTTTTTTACATACAAACAGGAGGAAGCAATTTGATAAACTCTTCAGTTTCCCACCAGTGAGAGAAAAAGGAAGTAGTGCAACTCATTATTCATGTTAGCTCTTTACTTATTAATCAAGTGTTTCAAGTCCTGTTATTAGACGGAAATGAACAATTTTGATTAGTTTCCATTTTGTTCCTCAGATTGATATACTTGAAGATCCTGTTATTAAGAACGTCATTGTGCTACAGACAGTCTTACAAGAAGTCAGGAATCGGAGCGCACCGGTATACAAGCGAATTAGAGATGTGATTCAAAACCCCGAAAAACATTTCTATTCTTTCACCAATGAACATCACAGGTAAGGTGCAGAATAGGTATAACAGAGCTGCTGTAAAGGAAACTGGGAAGCAAAATTCAAACGTATGAATGAGGTAAAAAACCCATAGATTGAGGTGCATAGAACTTCATACTTCTGAGGAATCCTGCTGGGAAATAATTGCACATCCCGGGAGCTTTTTGGTGGTATGATTGGTATAAGCATGTATGTGTTATGAAAAGGTGATTTGAATATTGAGTGAAGTTTACAGACAGGACTCTTAACTTGATCCATGGAGTGCTGATTTTCTGTTTTAGTGTTTCTTAAACATATCCCACTGCTTTATTGATATCGCCAGCTCATTGTGGAGCAGAATTCAAATATATGTTGGTCAGTTAGTTACACAAAGCTTTAAGAAACGAAGATGCAATTAATTTGCTTATATTTGTGCTCATAAATAATTTCCAGTACTGCGGTACCATAATTCTAGGAAACCTGAATCTATGGTTCTAGCATCTTGAATGCAGTCCTCTTTAATTGTCAGTGGGAAGTTTGTATTAGCAATTAACACTTCCTTCCTATTTTTCTTTACCCTTCTGTCTGCTGACTCCTTAGTGGCCTATAGAGTGTTTATATATTATAAAAATTGTTACATCAGTGATTCTTTTGGCCTCACAATCTTGATCTTGTTTGTCTGAAAAATTTTTGTAGGTGAGAATAGAAGCTGAGATTTGTTATGTTTTGTTCCCCCTCTCCTCTGTTAGAAATGATTATTTTTTTTGTTAGGGAAACGTACATAGCTCAAGAGCAAGGAGAATCTTCTAATGACCGCAATGACAGAGCCATTCGCGTAGCAGTAAAGTGGTACAATGAACACTTGAAGAAAATAGAGGCTGAGGAGAAGGTTCAAGTTATCTTTTTAACAAATGACAGAACTAATAAAGAGAAAGCTCTAGAGGAAGGAATAACTGCTTATACATGTAAGTGAAGTGGTATGTATATTAATTTATTGCTCAGATGAACAATCTCAGCAGTCTCTTCATACCCACGCATCTCTTGCATAAATATTTGTGTGCTTTTGTAGGTGAGGAGTATATAAAAAGCTTGACAGCTAATCCTGATCTTGTAGATCGTCTTGCTTGTGTATCTGATGAAGGGGTATGTTTTTTTTATTTTCCTTTTATAAAATAAATTAGTCATAAATGGTTTTCAGTGTATTGTTGGACACTACGTCTGGCTACTAGCATCAGTTTAGAATGTTAATTCCAAACTTTTACGACTTTGGCAATATAGTTTTTTGACAGCTAAAAGTAAAAACCAAAATGTTGCAGCTGTTTTTACTGCTGTTTATGCACCTATTAGTAGGTACTTAGTTACTCGTTGCTTTAGATAGCTGATGTGAAGTTGAGAATAACAACAGTTCATTAAAGAAAGTGTATAAATATGAGAAATAATGAAAACAGAATGGAGTGGGACATGAAAAAGTGGGAAGAAAGGGGAGGGCTCAGCTGATCTCAGCAATCGACTGTAGTTCATTCAGCTTTAATTGTCTGACTGGTCCAAAATTTAGGCACAGTAATGTATTTTTTTAATGTTTTGTGTAGCTTACAATATATGCATATAGTGTGAGCTGTACTCTGTACTACATAGTACTATACTAATGTTTTCTTGACTAAGTATATGCTTAGTCACTATATCCAAATCAAGCCTATGTCACTTGTGAAGTATCTTTTTAAGTAACTGCAGGCAAACAGGAAAATGAGACATTCCTAGAATTAGCATGTTTCTATTTTCTGTATGTTTTTCATGCTTCATTAGAAAAGTTACTGCTTAATAGTAGTTTTTGGTTATTGCACATATTCATACCTACACATAGTTACAGTTTTGGAGTTAGCTTGAGTGTCATGTTCCTGAGCTCAGTTTTAGAATAATCATGAATACAAAAGACTGAAAATTCCCTCTCTTTTTCTTTATTTTTTTTTTCCCTAAAGAAAGAAATAGAAAGTGGAAAAATAATTTTCCCTGAACATATTCCTCTTAGCAAGTTGCAGCAAGGAATAAAATCTGGTATTTACCTCCAAGGAACTTACAGGGCAAGCAGAGATAATTATCTTGAAGCTACTGTTTGGGTTCATGGAGATGCTGAAGAACACAAAGAGGTGAGTTTTTCATTTTGTCTTCATGCTCTGAACTTTTAACTAGCCTCAGTAATGGCTTAAAATAGAATAATTACATTATGACATATGTTAAAATGGAGCATTGTAATGCTGTTCCCTATTTTTTCTGATATTTTTGTCTTTGTTTTCATTTGTTTATTTGTATGGATAGGGGCTGCTGAAATGTTGACTGTACTCTTTACAAAAAGAGAATAATGATTAAAATTATGCTTTGTGCTTTTATAAAGTATTTGGTAAAAGAAAGCTGAATCTTAGGTATTGATAAAATGATTAAGAGTATAACACTTTTCTTTAAATCAGTTTGAAATAGATGGTGAAAGACAAAGGAAAAATAGGTTTGTAGGAGGTTTTTGAGAAAATCTGGGTTCATACCCCAAGCAAACCCCCAAAAGGTTGTGGGTTCGATTCCCGTTCAGTCCCCAAGTGTTGCCTGATCTATTTGAGGGGTGGCGTCCCTGGTGACAGGCTGGATTAAAATGATCTCTAAGGTCCCTTCCAGCCTAGGCCATTCTATGATTCTATGAAAAGGGCTTCTCTTAGGGGCCCTTTTTTACTGAGCACCATGGGAGGAAATGCTGTGATTGGTCTATCTGGGTCACCCTCCCCATAGGCACAGCTGCCCGTCCCCTCTCATTTCATTTACTATGTGATCCAGGCAGCCCCAGAAGACTCTTAAACCAGGACCCTGTGGTTGTCCCTTGTGGGACTCCCTTATTTCTCCCACTATTTTCATGCCTGGTGGTGCAGAGGTGGGCTGTTGCCCTCCCCATGCAGTCAACCCTGCTCTCTGCCTGCTGAGTTCTCTGTTGGTACAGTTGTACAGGCAGCGGCTGTTGCCTCCTCCCTCCCGATTTGTGGTGGCAGCTGGAAGTGCTGCTCTGGCTTGCTGGTTTTTATACCTTGTTTTTCAGTAGTGCATGATGTCCCATAGCCTGCAAAAATAAAAAGATTGGCGGATTATTTTTCTTTTTTTAAAAAAAACAAAGTCTGGAGAAAGCAAATTATTTTTACAGGAACAATGAGAATCCTGAAATAGTATCAATAATGAAAGGAGCCTAGGCAGAGGAAAAAAGAATGGGTCACGAACATGTGTTACAATGTTCTTTAGAGCGCAGAGCATGTTATGCATGCATACTCTTCTGTATACTGCTTTGATTTGGGTTTTCTTTTGCTATCATCATGAATATTTGCATTTTATTTTGTTTTCTAAAAAATCCAGATAATTATACAGGGACTGAAACATTTAAACCGAGCAGTTCATGAAGATATTGTAGCTGTGGAGCTGTTGGCAAAAGATGAATGGGTGGCACCATCCTCAGTGGTCTTGCAGGATGATGGCCAGAATGAAGATGACATTGAAAATGAAGAGGAGAAAGAAAACATTGTATGAAATATTTTTCTTTTTTATTTAATTCTTATCTCTTGAGGGAGATGAAATCTGCAGTACCCTGACAGTGTTAGACTTTAGATTTATCTGTCCATTTTATACTATTCTGAATACGAAAATTTTAAAACTTAATTCCAGTTCTACAGTTGCCTTAAATACATGATTTTGTAGAAGACAGATACTTTCTCATTAATCCTAATCAGAAATTCCCACATTACTTTGTAAACTTAAAAGATCCAAAGGCTACTGAGTGGTAGTGAACTAGTTCTAAAATATTCTTTAGCTTCTTGCAGTAATTCCACTTAATGTGCATGCAGCACACACACACGTATACCCTCTCTAACAAATAACTCGCATTTCTTCAAAATCATGTTCTTCGCACTGATTTCCGTGGGTTTGTTTGGTTTGGCTTTTTTACTTACTGTGTTTGAAATTGTTGGAGAATTTTGCAGCAGTATAAAAGGGCTCCTAAAAATTAAAATAGTAGGTTGTATAAGAAAATCAATGTAGTTGTGGAGTAAGCAGAAACAGTGGGGTAAGATAGCATGTCTTCACAGTCTTTCTGCTGTTTTCTGTTTTTCTGAAACGATGTTCATTTAAAGAGAAAGAAATGGCACAACAAAGTAGTCATATCACATACGAAAAATATTAAAAGCCAGGCAAAGCACAAGGAGGCATAGTTCTTTTATGAAGTCATAATAGAATTTATGGCATTATAGTGACACATAAGATGTTACCACCAAGCTTTGAGTCAAACGTGTTTGTAGTCAGACGTGAGTTCGCACACTTTTGTGGTTTTGACCCCCTGTCTTCTGCCAGCTGAAGACTTCTGTTAACAAGGACATGCTGAGACCTACAGGAAAAGTGGTGGGCATTATAAAACGAAACTGGCGACCCTTTTGTGGCATGCTTTCCAAATCACAGATCAAAGAGGTAAGGAAATAATCCAGCTATTGTAAGTGCGGATTTTATTTTTTTCTTTAATTGGAACTTACTTGTTCGTTTTTCTGGCTGTTAATAGGCAAGGCGCCATTTGTTTACACCAGCTGATCGACGAATTCCTCGCATTCGAATAGAAACAAGACAAGCAGATACATTGGAAGGACAAAGAATAATTGTTGCTATTGATGGCTGGCCCAGAAATTCCAGGTATCCTAACGTAAGTTGAAGTGGTTTGTCTGAACTTTTATCTATTGGATTTTTATGTATTTATCAGAGAAAATGTTTATGATCTGCAACACCGAGTAACTTCAAAAAGCTTTGACATGAATTTTGAATGCCTTTTGATAGTGTAAATTAAGGAGGTCCCTAAATGGTTTACTTTACTTTTACCCCCCCAAAACAGCTATGGGTTATCATACTTAAAAAACATACTCCTCAGGTTCTGCAGTGAGCATATATGCTAACCCAGATTCTTTATTTTGACTAACCCCAGGGACACCACCTTGTTTTAGTTGGGTTTCTAGAAATGCAAACCTTTTGCCGTGGCTTTGTTCATCCACTCACTGACCACTGTTCTGGCAAGTAGTTTTAAACACATTGGCCTAATTCAAGCAAATAGCCAGTGAGGCTGAGTTACAGATAATTAAGTTCTTAAAAGTTCTTTGTAAATAAACAAGAGGCTATAAGAGAAATGGAGGATTCAATTTGTGTTGAACAATAACTAGGTTATGAGGAGGCTTCCTTTGACATGGATGGGAGAGCGTAGCTTGTAATGAATGAGAGCCCTGGTGTCTCACAAGTTTAGAGAAATTGAGGAAACTTGGAATATATGGAAGGTATGTTAAAGACAGCATTACTGCAGAGGATGAGAGACGTGAGGAGGGGAGTAGAGTTGATGTGGTACTAGGGAATGGGATGTGTGGCAAAACGTGAACCTGTGCAGAAATTAGACGTTACTAGTTTTGCTGCATGTGCAGCACTGTTTCCTCTTTAGTGCAAAACTGGATTGACACGTTTACAGTTTTTGCAGTCTTAATTGTGGAAACTTTAGTGCCATTCTAGGAAAAGAGGGGGATATAGGCAGTTCAGACTTAGTGAATCAGTTAAAGGTTTGAAATTAAATTTCTGTCTTAAAGATGAGAAAGTTTACGGAAAAAAGAAAAATTACTCTTACTGTGTAGTTTAATGTACAAATAACCTATGGATCATGGTCTCATGTGTTTTTCAGCAAAATACTGCTCGATGTACATTTGTGTGTATGTATTTGTACATTTGTACATTGTTTCTCAGGGTCATTTTGTAAAGAACTTAGGAACTGCTGGAGATAAAGAAACTGAGACAGAAGTCCTTCTGCTTGAACATGATGTCCCTCATCAGCCTTTTTCCCAGAGTGTCCTTAGTTTTCTACCAAAAATGCCATGGAGCATTACAGAACAGGTAATAGCTTTTAAATTATTGTAATAATTACTGTGCTGTCTGCTTAAAATCAAACTGTGACATTCTTGGATATTCCAGTGCACCAAAAATAGAGGAGAAATGTTGTCAAAATCTATTTTGTCTTTGAGTGGACTTTCAGCTGTGTTTCCTATGGAAACAAAACCTCTGCAAGTGTCTGAGTTTTGGCTAAAACTGGTTGTTGGGGATAGACATGTTAAGATAAAAGCTTATTACAGGTTGCATTAAAAAGTAAAAATACTAAAAAAGGCTTTTTTGCAAAGGAAAGAGACATCTTTTTGTAAGTGTCATACAAAAGTAGATCCTTCCAAAGCGTGGAGTTCCCCTCAGCTGTCTAGGTATCTAAGGCTTAGAAAGCTGAAGTTAGTTGAGAGCAATCTCGTTTTAAACAGTATGTCCAGCTGGACATCAATCAAAATTTCACTTAAAAAAAAAATAAATAAATCTTGATTCCTAGTCTTGCTGATTCTGAGATCATGAAAAGATTGTGGTTGTATTCAGATATTTTTTTTGTCTACTGTGTAACAGAAAAAATTTCAGTACTTCATAATCTTCTGTCTTAAGTTTTTTTCTGCGTATCTGTTTGGATCTTACAGATAAGTACTTCTGCAAATCTTGTCCTAAAAGAGCAAAGAAGAAAGCACTCCGAAAATACTTGGTTATTTTGGGAAATCTTAATGCAAAGTGCCTTCCTCAAAATATCATTTTTACTTTTAATATTCTTGGAAACAGCATTTTTATTGTTGTGGGTTTTTTTGTTTTAATTTCAGGATATGAAATACAGGGAGGATTTAAGGCATCTGTGTGTTTGTAGTGTTGATCCTCCTGGCTGTACAGATATTGATGATGCACTACATTGTAGAGAAGTAGAAAATGGAAATATAGAGGTATTGTTTCTTTTTTTTTTTTTAATCAAGACATTTATTTATTTATTTATTTATTTATTTCATTCAGCAAACAGTGCTGTTGTGGTAATGGCAAAGGGCATGAGCAAACCTCCAGATCTGCTGTACAAGAAATTAATGGTGTTTGCACAACTGTGAGATGGTAATAAAGAAAGGGAGTTGGATTTGCATTACATCAGGGTCAAAAGTGGGAATTTGGTGTCTTCTCAGTTCACCCTGCTTTCTGCTCTTTTGGCATGGGAGATTATTTACTGCTCTGGCTAAGTACAAACATGGGTATCTACAGCTAGGATAAGGAGCTAGTGGTGGAAAAGGTGAAGCTACTTCTGTAATGCCTAAGGAATGATTATATTATTTAATAAAAATAAAAGGCATTATAAAGGTTTAACACCAGCTCTCTACCCCTTTATATCGGATTAAGACAGGTTTTCTTTGTTATAAAGGAATTTGTAATTGTAATACTACGGTGCGTCAGAATGGAAGGTCTAGCTAAGAGGAAAACAAAAACAAATTTGCAGTGAGCCTTGAAGAAAATGAAGGACTCTCTGAGCCCCCAGGCAAGAAGAGTTGCGTTGGTAATGAATATAACAGTTAAAACCTACCATACTGATACTAAAAAAAAAAATAAAAAATGAAAGGTTGCCACAGTTATGCAAAATAAGGGTATACGTACGTTTAGTGGACTGTTCCTGTTATTAAAGGAGCTGCTGAAGGGAACTCGGAATGGCTCGTCTGTGTTGTAAATAAAACCTTGAGAGAATTTCTTCCATGCTGAGAACTGTTTCTGTTCTGTGAGATGCTTCATGTCATACTTTGTTTTTTAGGTTGGTGTGCATATTGCAGATGTCAGTCACTTTATTCGCCCAGGCAATGCTTTGGATGAGGAGTCGGCAAAAAGAGGAACAACAGTGTATCTGTGTGAAAAAGTAATTCTTTTCTGTATAAAAAGCTTTTTCTATAATTAATCGGTTGGATTTTTTTCAGTGCTTTCCTCTTTTAATCTTGAGAGTAAAGACATTACCTCTAAGCTAAAGAGAAAAAAGCTAAATCTTTTGGGCTGCCTCTAATTTGCTTCAAACTATAGAAACGAGGGTACTTTCTGTCATATACCCTGCACAGCAAGAAGGAAAAATATATATTTTTTTCTTTTATCTTTAGATCCTTTCAATTCGTGTTTGAAGCGTTAATAGCTTGTAGTCCTGAACTGGACTACTGTTTTAAAATCCATCTGAAACTGCCTGAGTGGCCTGATTTTTCCTTTTCCATTGTTTTTTCTTGTCATAGCTAAATCTCTGTTATTTATTAGATTTGTATTCATTGTAACTGTACACTTAATCCTACTTATTCTAACTTCTCACAGACCAGAATTTTGTTTAAGAACTGTTCCTAAAAATCTTGAAAAGAATTTCCGCTAAAGTAACTGACTTCTTGTCAGAAATTTGAATTAATTTTTTTTTCTTTCTAAGAAAGCTGTTATTTCCAAGATTTTATTATATTAAAAATCAGGAAATTAATATACATGATTTTTATCCTTTACTTTGCAGAGGATTGATATGGTTCCAGAGTTACTTAGTTCCAATTTGTGCTCCCTGAGATCTAATGTGGACAGGTATATGTATAGATCCATACTTTGATTCTGACAAGAAACTCCAAATGTTTATATTTGGATTTTAACATATTTTCCCGCCTTCTCCCTCTCACAGGCTTGCGTTTTCATGTATATGGGAGATGAACCATAAGGCTGAAATTCTAAAAACCAGATTTACAAAGAGTATTATTAATTCCAAGGTTAGTCATATAAGTAGTATTATGTTTCTGAAAAAAAGCTGGCGACCTTTTTATAAAAACAGTCATCAGTAGACTTGATGATAAAATGTTCTCTGTTTATTTATTTGTATTTTCATAGAATTAGAAAATTATGCTCAAATCCTGAAAATAAATAAAATGTTTGATGCTACCCTTTAAATTCTTCTAAACCTCTAAGGCTGCAATTTTTTGTGTGATTACTTTGTTATGATATTTCTTTTATTGACATGCGTATAGGACATGGTTGTCATATAACAGATAGTCATAATTTTCAGTTAAATTTAGTGCACTTAATATATTTCTGAAGATTAGGCCTCTAATGTATAAAATAAATCTATGATCAGCATATAAAGCCACTGTAAATGCCTGGTATTTCTTTGTATTTTGTATAGATCTGTCCTTTCTTGTCCACTGCTCTTGGAGAAGTACATGCATTTAGGTGTGGAATGTAAAGCTTTCAATTTTTGTGAACAGCTTTGACAGCAAAATTCAGTTTCTGCAAGACAGAGCTGTATTTTTCTTTCTAGTTTTCAAGTGTTGTGATGTGTATTTTTTAAACTCTTTAAGGCTTCTCTAACATATGCTGAAGCACAGATGAGAATTGATTCATCAACTATGAATGATGAAATTACTACCAGCCTGCGTGGACTAAACAAATTAGCAAAAATTCTGAAGAAGAAAAGAATTGATAATGGGTAAACTATGCAGCATCCCTATTACCTTTTTCCCCTGTTTTTGTTTTTTTTCTGTCTATGTTTTGCTACCAGACTGTATAATGGTCCTGGGTGTTCATTTATCCAGTGGCCCTTTCGATTTGCCTAGAAATACTTGTTCTCATTTCCTCAAAAATATATACTTGGGATGTTAACTCTTCCTTCACAAGATCACTCAGTGTGGGTCTCTTACAGTCATTACAAAAACACAGAGGTGGGCGGTGTTTGAAATTTTTAGGACCTGCCATTGACATGTGAGCATTATAATTTCTGCTAATCAAACACAAATTCCACAATTTTATTTTTAATTTCTGCTAGTTCAAATTATATTTTTATGGTAAGCCCACATGTTGGGTACAGGCTTGCAGCTCAGCTGCTGTGTCTGCTCTCCTGTAATTCATTAACACCACTTTAACTGCGTTGCAGAGCCTTGACGCTTTCCTCGCCAGAAGTTCGTTTCCACATGGACAGTGAAACTCACGATCCTATTGATTTGCAGACTAAGGAGCTCAAGTACGTGTTTTATTTTTAATTAATTCAGGGCAGGTATGGAATTAAAGACTTGTTTAAGTAGCAACATGTAGTTAATAGCGTACAGAGTTTCTACAGTAACGCAGGGCTATCACAGAATCATGAAATGGTTTGGGTTGGAAAGGGACCTTGAAGATCATCTAGTTCCAACTCCCCCTGCCCTAGGCAGGGAAACCTTCCAACAGACCAGGTTGCCCAAAGCCACATCCAACATGGCCTTAAACACTTCCTATGATCATGGAATCATAGAATGTCAGGGGTTGAAACGGACCTCTAGAGATCATCTAGTCCAACCCCCTGCCAGAGCAGGATCCCCTAGGGCAGCCACACAGGAACGCATCCAGGCGGGTTTTGAAAGTCTCCAGAGAAAGAGACTCCACAACGTCTCTGGGCAGCCTGTGCCAGGGCTCTGTCACCCTTACAGTAAAGAAATTTCTCCTCATGTTCAGGTGGAACTTCCTATGTTCTAGCTTAAACCTGTTATTTCTTGTTCTGTTGCTGGGCACCACTGAAGAGAGATTGTCCCCTTCTTTTTGACACCCACCCCGTAGATATTTCTATACATTAATAAGATCCCGTCTCAGCCTTCTCCTTTCAAGAATAAACAGCCCCAGTTCTCTCAGTCTCTCTTCAGAGGAGAGATGTTCAAGTCCCTTCATCATCCTCGTAGCTCTCCATTGGACTCTGTCCAGTAGGTCCCTATCTCTGTTAAAGTGAGGAGCCCAAAACTGGACCCAGTATTCCAGGTGTGGTCTCATCAGGGCAGAGTAGAGGAGGAGGAGAACCTCCCTAGACCTGCTGGACACACTTCTCTGTGGAAGCTGATCCTAGAAAAGAGAATTCCTCTGTATTTTACTGCAGTTTAGGAAGTAGGTTTTGAACTATATGGTTCATATATGAACTTAAGTCTTTTCTACTGATTTAACAGAGCACTAAGGTCCAAAGTCTCTGTGTCCCACTGGCTTCTCCATTGTGCTCTTCTACTGGTATTAATGAAGGAGAAAAAGTAGAATGTGGAGTTACGGATTACTGAAACTTAAAGAGCAACAGAGCAGTTATAGCACGTCTGGAGTGATTCATTCTTACTGAGGAGTTACTGGTTCAACTTCTGAGGAGACTTTCTCTCATACTACTACTTCGTTCCTGTGCAAAAATCTACACTTAGATGTTGTCATGATTCCATGGTGTGCAACATTGTGCGTCTGGAGTGATTCATTCTTACTGAGGAGTTACTGGTTCAACTTCTGAGGAGACTTTCTCTCATACTACTACTTCGTTCCTGTGCAAAAATCTACACTTAGATGTTGTCATGATTCCATGGTGTGCAACATTGTGCGTCTGGAGTGATTCATTCTTACTGAGGAGTTACTGGTTCAACTTCTGAGGAGACTTTCTCTCATACTACTACTTCGTTCCTGTGCAAAAATCTACACTTAGATGTTGTCATGATTCCATGGTGTGCAACATTGTGCTTCTGAACTTGACATGCACTGTATTTGAACAGTACTTTTCGGAATAAATCAAGTTTATCTCTGGGCCCTTTGAGGCATTTTTAAAGAGTATTTTTTTTAATTTGTTATTTTAGACTATTTTAGATTTTTTTTTTCTTCTGATTCAGTATTTGCAACTTAATAAATGTTATGTTTTTAGTCTTAAAAACGTTTGCCTGGTTGTAGAAGTGTTCAAAACCACTAGTTATAATATTATATCATTAGTATGGTGCAATGCTGCTTTATTAGGCAGTCATAGTAAATGTATCATTTAATGCATTTTTAACAATATGGATTATTTTGCGTTGATAGAGAAACAAATTCCATGGTTGAAGAGTTCATGTTGCTTGCCAACATCTCTGTAGCACAAAAAATTTACGATGAGTTCCCAGAGTTTGCTTTGCTCCGGAAACATCCTGCTCCTCCCCCATCAAATTATGACATCCTTGTGAAGGCTGCAAAGTCCCAGGCAAGTTTTAACCATGCTGATTGAGTGAATTAATTATAAAAAAGCTGTATTTTCTCCCAGGTTGGCTACTTACCCAAGAAGAAAGGTTGGAAGGCAGTATTTTCAAACTGTATGGCTATACTTTGAAATTGCTGGTATTTGTAGTGAGATAACGGTACCTCTAGGAAAAAGGAAGAATCTTGTTCTTTTTAAACACTTTCTTAGGTAAAGAAAGCAAATCATTCTAAGCCTTTTCTCTTACAACTCCTGTGTGCTGTGAGTGTTTCTCCCCTTCAAGTCACATGTGATATTTGAGCTTGTTTTTGGCTTCAGATCACAGACATTATTGATGCACTTGAAATTTGGTCATTCGCATCAAATAACAGGTCTCTCTTAAAGTGAAGAAGTAAGAAAATGTGTTTATATTTTCCATCCTCTCCTTAGAGTTTAGGTTGAAACAAGTCTGGTATAATTAGCAGGTCTGAACTGAAAAATTACTTTTACAGTTTCAGGATCTTTTATTTGAGCTAAACTTTTAAGCTTTCTAAACCTTCGTATTTCCTTTCCCTCCTAAGGGGTAAGAGAAAAACTCCCAAATTCTATCAGTGTAAGATTAATAGACAAGCCCAAACTCAGCCTGTTTTCTTTTCCACTGCTTTAAAACTGGAATAATGATAATTATTTCATTTGTATTCTGAAAATCATTTTCAAAGTACAGTTTTATTTGGAAAGTTCAATTCCTGTGCATAGACAAATGGTCTTTTAATAAACCAGGATCTTTTTGCTACTGTGACACAACCATGTCAGTTAGGTATTAACATGCTGTATTTTTGTTCACTTCTAAAATAAATATGCAATTATTTTGCCATAATACAGGCAAAATTTGATCTCTAGATCATATTGTTCTGTCAGTGTTGTACCTGAATTAAAAATACATTCCACTAGTCTTTTGATGAAACTTGCTTTGTATGACTGGAAATTGAAAACGCATTATGTATTTTTGTGCTGCCTGAATCAGTGGAACAGGGAACAAAATGTCATATAGTACTAGTTTTGCAAATCGCTTACAGTATAAGTTTTAATAATTCTGTGGAGAAAGTACGAGAAGATTGATTACAGCTTACATTATGCTTGGATGAGAATCTTTGTGTGGCATAAATACTTTTTTTATATCCTGTCTGATTTATTCAGTAACAGGATGGAGAACATCAAATAAAAGGAAATAAAAAGCCAACTTAATATTAGCATCAAGCGTTTCTTAATTTGGAATTGATATCTGTTCTGAATTCCCAGGCTACTGACCTAACTTTTCATTTTCTGCATAGAGCACTAGAAATAATGAGGGTGGGACCTCTGCATGGGTGGGTTTCTCTCCTGTGGTAATGGCATTCCGTTACTGGGTGTGATACCTGTGCCAGTTGCTACGATTAGCATGGATGTAGCTGTTACATTTCGGCTTATTCTCTGTTAATATTTACTAGTAGTAATACCTCACCTTTTTTATTTATTGTTTTCCTTATCTCCTTACAGAATTGGGAAATTAAGACAGATTCAGCAAAGGCTTTAGCTGAATCATTAGACCAAGCCGAATCTCCGACATTCCCGTATCTAAACACGCTGTTACGCATTTTGGCCACTCGTTGCATGATGCAAGCTGTTTATTTCTGCTCTGGAATGGATAATGATTTCCATCACTATGGTTTAGCCTCACCTATTTATACTCACTTTACCTCACCTATTAGAAGGTACTTAGGTTTTGCAAAAGAATGAGAGAGCAAAAAGTGATTTATTTATGAAAAAAAAATTTTAAATTGTGGTATTCGTTTAAAACAAAATACTGTTTCTGCTCAGTGATGTATTTCAGTTGAAACAGCAGCAGTGATACACAGTGATCTGTCTCCATGTTAGGTTCACTGTCTACAGCTTCTAATGTCTAATAATTTCTTTTTAAACAGACTTATAAAAATATGATAAATGCATCCCTAATGCTTAGCTGTGGCATAAAAATGCACTTCAGGATCAGTTAAGTCAACCAGAGTCAGGCGGACTGGTTGGTCAGTTTTCGAGTGGAAACTGTCTAAATTCTGAAGAGACGGTATTTTACATGTAGAATATGCTCATTTGAAACTTGCTGTTGCATTTTAGTGAAATCTTACATCTTGGAAAATTAAAGTTTTTTTTCTTTTAACCAACAAGTACTTAAGTTTTGAGGAAAATAATTGTCATATTTTGCCCCTTAGAAACATTCAAGTGAAATGTCTTATAGGTGGCTTAAAATTCCTGTGCAGTTTTGTGGATAATTTGTGAAGCTTCTAGGAGTCCTAATGGTAAATTTTAGTTGCTAACAGTTGTGTTAAAAAGTTCCTGGCTGAAGTTGTAAGAAAAGTTATGTACCAGGAAGTTCAAGTGTGATTGTGCTTTAAATACCAATGAAATTCCATTCTACACTAAATTTGCTTAGTTCATGAGAAAGGGAAGAGGGAGCGAATTAAACTGACAACTGTAAAGCTTCGTTCTTTAGTCCAAAAATAAACTTTGTTTCTTCTTTGAAAACATTCAACAGTACAGGCTGCACTGGTAGAATAATATAATAAAGAATTTACCTTAGAAAACAGCATGTGTCATTCATTCTGGCTCTGCAGAGTCAATCTTTGATCAGAAAAGAGAGCGATCTTGAATTAATACAGGGAGTTATCAGTGGACTTTCCTTATTACAAAATATTTTCGTTCTGTAAGATTCATAAACCCAAAAATTCAGAAACTTTTTTTAAGTGTGTTTTGATATGTTGCTGATCATTTACGCTCATCTTTGCAGGTATGCTGACATTATAGTACATCGACTTTTGGCTGTGGCCATAGGAGCAGACAGTACTTACCCAGAACTTACAGATAAACATAAACTGGCAGATATGTGTAAAAATCTCAATTACCGACATAAAATGGCTCAGTATGCGCAAAGAGCGATTGCATTCCATACACAGGTAAACAGTCCTCAGATGTGAGAATTAACTTTTATGTCCATAACTTTTGTGTTGCTTTTAAAGGAAACGAGGGAACACCAAGTTGCACTTTGTTGAGCAAAACCCAGCAGGTTTGCAGGAATGACGAAGAGCGAGGGCTGCTGCTCTGAGGAAAAGCTTCAACATTGCATTGCTGGTTCTGAAAACTTTACAATAATGGCATCTCAAGGATTCTTTGTACTTTGTATTTTTCTGAATATGATGAATGCTTAATGTTTATGAGGCTGGTGTTTTTTTAATCTGCTTTCAATATGTGGTATGTAATTTATCACCAAGTATAGATTTGCATTTGAATGTTTTAACTTTTCTAAGCCAGTATATTTGTAAACCAAAAGATTGTAGTGCTTTTTTTTTGTTTCTTATTCATGTGTTTTACTTGTGTTACAGCTGTTCTTCAAAAGCAAAGGAGTAGTGAATGAAGATGCATATATTTTGTTTGTAAGAAAAAATGCAGTTGTGGTTCTGATTCCCAAGTATGGGTTAGAAGGAACAGTCTTCTTTGAAGAAAAAGATAAACCAACACCAAGACTGGATTACAACCATGAGGTATGTTTTATAAGGTTTGCTCTTAATTACCTTTATTTTTTGATCTGCTAAGTGAGCAGAATCATCAAAATCTATTCTAGTTGAATTTAGAAGGGTAAGGGAGGCTTTTCTAAATGCAAGTTGATTAATCTGTAGTAGTAGTGCTACTATGATCTTTATATGTCTAAATAAACAGGTTCTGACAGAAATGGGTTTCTGTAATAAATACTACTAATACCTCATCATCTGCGTAAATACCCCAAAAATGTGTATACCACATATTATGACACTCTGAATGTTCAGGGCAGTAATTTGTGTTCATTTTTATTATCCTGTTAATATTAATGTTCTCCTACCAAAATACTTACCTGCATAAAAACATAAGACATTGTAAGCAGTAAGTACTTATACAAGATTTGAACTTTCAGGTTCCTTCACTTACTGTGGAAGACACAACACTGCATTTATTTGATAAAGTTAAAGTGAACATTATGTTAGATGCTTCCAACATCCAACATCAGAAAATTCGGATGGTGCTGGTAGAACCAAAGGTAAGGCACAATATTTGTGATTCATAGGATCATATTACCTTTCAGTAATCTTTAAAAATCAGCATACGGTAAAATTGAAATTTAACCTAGGGGAAAAAAAATTGTTTGGCAGCAGACTGTAGCGATTGCCTCATATGTTCTCTCAAGAAAACACAGGTCTGCTTTCACTGGCTATTGAAAAGAAAAGAGAGCTCTAAATTAAATTTCCCTTCTGGGCCCATCAGGGATATTTCCACTGATGGGAAAGATGATGATTTGCTGAAGTAATATCTTTTGAATTTCATGGTTCTATAATCAAATCTCCCCTTTGTAAGTCTGCCAAAACTCAGTAGGATTTTTCTTTTGTGCCAGTAAATTATGGAGTAACTGCGATGGGTAACTCAGAAGGAAACTGTAATTGCTGGCTGTAAATAGCAGTCCTTTCTCACATCTTCCACAATATAAAAATTTTCACTTCATAATGTTACAAGAACTGGGGTGTCTTCATAACTGTGTCTCTAGTTTTAAGACCTTTCAATTCTAGCTTCTTGCCACATCTGGGACACTGGGATTTTCACCTGGTCTCACACCTCAGGCCTGCTGAGTGTTCTGCATGCCAGTACAAGTGTATTTTCATTTCTGGTGCATGTGACTTTGTTGGTAAACAGCGAGCTGCAGTAATTGACTATCTGTAATCACAGAGGAAAAGGAAAACCTAAAATAAGCAAGAGGTCCTTGTTTATACAGTAAAATATTATTTTTTGTTTATTTATTTTTTTGGAGATACTTTGAGCTGTTGTATTAGCTTGAGTTGAAGGCCATTCTCATGATTTCGAAAGGTGTAAGTAGATAGAGAAATTTGTAATCTCGTGTCCTCCTGTGCATTGACATGCGCTGTCCCTGGAGGTGAGTAGATGAGGTGGTTGGGGACATGTCTTAGTGATAGGTTAGTGGTTGGACTTGATGTTAAAGGTCTTTTCCAACCAAAATTATTCTGTGCTCTTGTACCAAGCTGCCCACTGCTCACCCAGTGGTGTTTGTCAGAGCTGCTGTTGTGGGCCTGACTCGGGAGCACTGGGCTTGCAGTGACTCCAGTCCCCGAGGGACGCACTTTGCTCGTTGAAAATACACACAAAACAAAGCTAATGCAAGTGATTTTTATTTTTTTTTTACCCTTCTGCTTCTTTTTACTAATATCTGTGAAGGTCCTTGCTCTACAGCAAAGCCAATATATAATTTTAGTTTATCTGTTGATAAAGAAATGACTGTACTGGTTAATCCAAAATATTTTGTCATCCTAAGCATCAGTTTACTAGTCCTCCTTCCTGGTAAGGAACGAGTGTAGTAGTAAGATGCACATACAGCGATCCTTCCCTTTGTGTCTGTGGAAAGCTTCCAGCACAAATTACAACCTGAATATTGTCTCCCTCAGACATAGACACCTTTTGTGTTCAGTAGGTAGAGGCTTGTTTTGTGAGTTTGTTTTACTTCTTTTTCCATATTACATTTTTGACTCCTACAGTATCTTAACAGCAAGTTCCACAGCTTACCATATATGGAGAAGTACTGACCCTTTCATTTGTTTGGAGAATGATACCTAGTACTGCTACTTGATCACATACTGTATTTCCTCTGCTATGAAATATAAATCTTTTATTCCTATTAACCATTCCCATGCCACTCAATTCTATATACTTCTCTTACCCATTAGGTTAGCTCCTGCTTTTTTATTTGGTATCTCTTGCCTTCCTCACCACTTTACATTTTTGTATTTCCTTTGTAAGACTTTTTTTTTTTTTTTTGAGCTGTGAGGAGCACAAGCACATGCCTGATTCTGATCCATACAGGATCATAAATATATGAGGTTTTCTGTGTTGTACAGTGTTACGTGGGAACACTTTGCATCATCTTTCATGCCCTCTAGTACTCACACCAGTTTTAAGCACTTAGTTTATACACACCAACGGTTGCTGGCTGACAGCTTGCACTTGCTTTTACAACTCTTCAATGGATGGTGGCCAGTCCTGGCACTATCAGCACTCTTCTTACCCAGTTTATTCTACGCTCTTTTTTTCATGATAGTAATTTTTAGGGTTTTTTGAGATTGGTGTTAATTGCTGTGAGTGCTTCAGATACACTGTGATTACCTGTTGTTCCTGCCTGTTTTAGGCTTTTATTACCATCAAGCTGATGGTAATAGAATTCCCTGCCTCTCACTTATTTAGATAATTTTAATTACTGTTCTTCAGTCTTTAGGGCTTGCCTACTTATTTTAACTTAATTTTGTGCTTATTTATTCTTCATTTGGACAATATTTTCACTTCTTGAAGGCTGTCTCTTGACATGTAATACTAATCACGCCAAATCTTTTTTTTAAATTCCATCTCACCCCTGAAACCATTTGAGTTTCTTGCAACCTTCTTTAATAAAACCTTATTAAATTCCTTATTGTTGCTTATGTAATGCTTTTTAAAGGGTGGGTGGTTTTTTTCCTTCTACCACAGTGATGCATTTTGCAAAAGTACACTGAAATCTGTGTTATGGGTATGGCTCTGTGGGCAATCTTTTAAGCAGCTCCTCAGGCCAGTTGCTGCTTCCTTTTTGCCAACTGACTAGCTGCTCCAAGAAACAGGCCTTCACGGCACCTAAAAACCATACTCTGCATTGAGCCTTGTGACATTTACTCACCAAAGGTAATTATTGTTACCTGTACTCACAGCCTTGCTTGTACTTCTTCATGCATCACAATTGTTGCCATCCCAAAGAGCTGACCAAGCCCATGGCCTTTAGCTTATGGCAGCAGGTTTAGTCCTGGCGTAGGTGCCTCTGTTATTCTCATACAATTAAATGACTCTTCTACCAGTACATGCTGCTGCAATTTATTGAGGTCCTAGTGCTCAGCTTGCTTGCATCAAGCTTCCGAAGCGCCTATTAGCTTTTCTCTAATGAGATGTTAGTTTGCCCACAGACTCAAGTGTAGAGGAGCAAGAGATGTATCTGGTCTTGGTCCTTGGTTCTGTTACGAACCCTACTTAGACAAACTGTATTTTATCACAGCCTGCTTCACTCTTCTCTGCTCAACTGCCACTAATTTTTTTTATTCTCAGAGAAAATATAACATTGCTTCTTGATGATGTTTTTCCTTGAGGACAAGTCATCTGTGAGCACAGACTTTTTCTGTTCTTGTTCTTCCTTGATTCAGGAAAAAGTCTGCTTACCATTTATTTCCAAAGTTTTTCCACTTTCTACCGCAGCTAAATGCCATTTTTGCTGTGCAGCATTCTGAGCCACACAGGGCTTCTGCTTGACTGGAATAGCATTTCAGAAAACACTGCACTGGTGATGGTTTTAAAAGCAAAAAAAAAAACTGTTTAAGACCCCTTTCACTCTTGCCAACAGAGTTCAGAGGGTTGTGACTAGTGGCACAGAGTCAAGTTGGAGGCCTGTGACCAGTGGTGTTCCCCAGGGATCAGTGCTGGGTCCAGTTTTGTTCAGTATCTTCATCAATGACCTGAGTGAGGGGATAGAGTGTACCCTCAGCAGGTTAGCTGATGATACCAAATTGGGAGGGGTGGCCGACACACAGGAGGGCTGTGCTGCCATCCAACGAGATCTGGACAGTCTGTAGAGCTGGGCAAAGGTGAGCCTCATGAAGTTCAGTAAGGATAAGTGTAGAGTCCTGCATCTGGGGAGGAGTAACACCAGACACCAGGACAGATTAGGGGATGTCCTGCTGGAAAGCAGCCCTGTGGAGAAACACCTTGGAGTGCTAGTGGACAGTGAGTTGTCAATGGGACAGCAACGTGCCCTTGTGGCCAAGAGGATCCTGGGGTGCATTAAGAAAAGTGTGACCAGCAGGTCTAGGGAGGTTCTCCTCCCCCTCTACTTGCCCTGGTGAGACCACACCTGGAATGCTGTGTCCAGTTTTGGGCTCCCCAATTCAAGAGAGTCAGGCACCTGCTGGACAGAGTCCAATGGAGAGCCATGAGGATGATGAAGGGACTTGACTTGAACATCTCTCCTATGAGGAAAGACTGAGAGAACTGGGGCTGTTTAGCCTTGAAGAGAGAAGGCTGAGGCCTTCTCTTTTGTATTCATATACCTGAGGCCTCAGGTATATAAATACTGAGGAGCAGGGGTCAAGAGGAAGGTGCCAGTCTCTTCACAGTGGTGCCCAGTAATAGGACAAGGAATAATGGGTGTAAGCTTGAACATAGGAAGTTCTGCCTCAACACGAGGAGAAACTTCTTTACTGTGAGGGTGACAGAGCACTGGCACAGGCTGCCCAGAGAGGTTGTGGAGTCTCCTTCTCTGGAGACTTTCAAAACCCACCTGGATGCGTTCCTGTGTGGCTGCCCTAGGGGATCCTGCTCTGGCAGGGAGTTGGACTAGATGATCTCTAGAGGCCCCTGAACATTTTATGATTCACCCTCCCCACCTTCTAAGCATTTGCAAACAACTAAGAAGGCAGAACATACAATCTGGTGCAAAAGACCTGCTGGTAACTCAGTCAAACATGGTGCCACCGCTTCTATCACTTCAGTTTTTCCAGCTTTCACTTCAGTTGTGTTCTAGCTGCGATTACATGATGGTAGATCCTCCTTCACATGGGCACTAACTTAATTTTCTGACATTGATGCAGCGATCATAAAAGGTCTGCACAAGTAAACTCAGGTTTTATCAATAGCAGCTAAAATGAAGTTCATGTTCCAACTTCTGCTTCTTTTCTTACTGTAGATACTGGGAAATGATGTGCCTGCAAATCTATCCGAAGACATAAGCAAAAAGAATGAACCAGAGAAAAAGAAAAAGAAGCTACGAAAATAGCTGGATATAAAAGTTATGAGGAAATTGTTATTTTTATTTATGGGCAAAAGGCTAGAAATGAATTTTGTTTACTTCTAAATATACATTTTAATAATTTGTAAAACTGGCTTTTTAAAAAAGAGTTTTTATGCATATATGTATGCAGGGGAACAGTAGTTTTAAACTCAGTTATGTCTACATTTTTGTCTTGTGGGCAGAAATAAATGTTTCTACAATGTGAAGGAAGAGTGTAGTGCTTTTAATTTTATTTTTTAACAGCCTTAAGGCCATTCAGAAGCCTGACAGCAGTCTTCCTCTTCAGAACATTCTCTTTAGCCCCTAAGAACTGAAACGAGTAATTGTGCTAATTACTGGTTTTAAGTGCTAATAGAATTTACTCTTGAAAGATGAATTCCCCAGACTTACACTTTCTTCTGGGTAGGTTCTCTGTCACACCAGCCTGGGGGTGTGTGTGTACAGATGGCATGGAATGTGCTGAGGGAGAGAGAAACCGTACCATCAGAGTGCATTAGTCTTTGTCCTAAAAATAATGCAAACAATATAGGTATGAAAAAGATTTCTTTATTCCGTTTCACTACTCAATTTACAATTATACATATTAAAGGATGCTTGTTAAAAGTACTGAATTTTAATTTAATGTAAACAACAACCATTTTGTGCAACGTGTGCCAACCAATGCATGATGTACAGCGGGAGAAACGGGGCTGAATGATTTCCAGGGTAATTCACACAGTAGGTTTCTTCTATAAAACAGTTATAAAACCCTATTTTCATAAAATAAATAATACTCATCTAATTGAAGTCTGTGAAACAGGACAGAAAACACAGGCAATTTATTGGGGGGATCCTTAATTACTGCTCACAGTCAATCATTTCAGTTGTTATTTTCCCTTACCTTTAAAAAAATAGTTAGACAGGGTGCAGTTAAATATATTAGCGAGTGCTTCTTTTATCTGTGAATACTATGAAAGCCTCTGATCATTGAACATATTATAAAGAATAAAAAATTTTAATTAGAAAAATAAGCCAAAATCTTAATTATATATATCATGCCAAACACAATTCAGGAACAGATCACAAGTTGGACCTCGTTGCTTCTCATCTTCCCCTTTGCATTAACATTACTATTACTCTTAGTAATCACACTTGCAAAAATAAGTCCTTCGTTCAAGTCCAGGAATCTGAAATTCATCCTTTAAATTGAAAAGAGAGAATTATCAGAAAAGATAAAAGGTCATAAATAACTTAAATCTCTGGCAAGTTGTGTCTTGCTTTTGAGCCACAAACCTTACAAACTAAAGATAAGAACACTTTGAAGGCCCTAGTCAATAACCTGATTTTTCAGAAGTTTTAGGTTCTTTCTCTACTAATTCAGTGCATTTCCCATTTTAGAAGGGCACCGTTTCAAGATCATGAAATAATTCAGGATCTTGGGTTCAGTTACTGTCAATCTGATACGCATTACAGAAACAATAAAGTGCTACAGAACTAAAAATAACGCATGTCGTCATGTTTGCTGGTTAGAAATCTAAACTAATATTTCAAATTATTATTTTTGCAGTGTGAGAACTGAAACTAAATGATGCTTTATTGGTAGTATGGAAGCTTCCCTTTTTGAGTGTGTTTTTTTGGAAAGCCTTCACTGGTGAATGAAAATATTTCAAGAACTGTTGTATTCATACAGTGCTCGCACTCCGGCCTCGGGTCTAACGCGTTGCTTTTTAATGCTGTGCAATCCTGCTCATACGTCCCCTTCTGGTTTTTTCAAAAATGTTGTCAGTTGCCTCCCAGTTTAGGTTTCAAGCTCATCAGCCACAGCCTGTCGCCTTGGTACAAGCTTTTCTGTGGGTTATGGAACAGAATACAAAGCAGAACTTGCACCCAGAACCTGGGGCTGGAAATCCTTGCTATGGATAGGGAAGAAAGACAACTTCACCTGGACCACGTACTAGAATAGATTAATCCAACAAAGTTTACTTCAGAGGTCAAACTCAGAGCTCTGAAATATCAGGATTTCCCATCCCCTCTTCATCACTAGGCCTAGAAGGACTTTTCCCCCCTCCCTTCACATTTCTAAGTCTCAGAAGGTTCTTTTAAATTAATCCAATCAAACGTAATCAAATCCAATTTGATTAAGGCAAAGGGAGTTCTGGGCTTCCAGATCCTTTTCATTCCATTCCTTTTGTTTATGGATGGTTTTCTTGAAAGTATAAAGAGCTTATTTATATTAATACTTTTTGCACTAAGTGGCATGCAGAAGTTAATGGCATTTCTAAATGTTCATCTAAATATTTTGGTAATTTCTGTAAGCAGCGTAATAGTACTGAAAATTAAACATCAGCAAAGTTTAATGGTTGACTTTAACAGTGCATCTTCATGATGTATTGAGACCTATTAACCTTACTGCACCTTCTTATGTTCCTTTGAAAGGGTGCCAGACCTTCAGTATGGACACAAGTGTTCTTAGGAGACACTGGTGGAATCAGGTCCTGAGCTTCAAGACTAGTACTAATACAATTACTAAAGCAACATCACTAGCATTTAATTTTAAGGTAACCAATAATATGTTTTGCCTAAGTATATGGTAAAGCTAACCAACAGATAGGCAGTTTTCTGTCAAACTGAAGAAAAACCTGGTCAAAGAACTGCTAATACACTTTTGACATAAAGCTTATGTTACTATTAAGAGAATAAAACACTTTAATTGTGGAAAAGTATGTAATTCCCATAACTAGAATGAAGTTTTCATGCAGTTATTCACAAGGAAAATGTAATTAAAAGGACCAGCCTGGTATTAAAATCAAAGCACCCACTTAAACCAGTTTGCAGTGTACTGTGAAATATATACATCTTCCAGGGACCCATTTCTGCAACACTAGTTTTATTCTTTACTTGCGAAAGCCACAGCTGAGTTTCATCACTGTTACTTTAGACTGACCCTGCCAGACCCTCACGCCCCTCTCCTGTTTTCCAGCCTTGCTCTCCCCACGCCCCCAGTGGTTCCTTCCTGTCCCCTGACTCCCTCTTGGTAGCAGCACTGGTGCTCATGAAGCCACACAATAAATCGGATCAGGGGAAAGGTAATGCAGATCAAAACTCATCCTTTCCTTTCTCTCTCCCCCAAAGAAAAGTTTTCCTTGACCCTTTAGTAGCCGTGTCTCAAACTGTAGGTGTTTTTGCAGTTACATTGGCTCCTGTGCAAGTCACCCTAGGCTTGCTCAGTCTATCTGAAATAGAATCACAGAATCCTTTCAGCTGGAAGAGACCTTGAAGATCATCGAGTTCAGCCTTTGTCCCAGCCCCATCAACCAGCTAAACGATTACCCCCAATGCAACATCCACCCATCTCTTAAAAATCTCGAGGGACAGTGACTCAGCCACCTCCCTGGGCAGCCTGTTCCAATGCCTGACAACCTTCTCAGTATAGAAATTCTTCCTAATATCTAACATGAACCTCCTCCGGCGCAATTTAAATCCATTTCCCCTCATCTT